>NC_041386.1:592702690-592798650 GCF_002162155.2 Triticum dicoccoides | reverse complement strand
CTCAAACTTGTTGGGAAGCATTACTATTGGATAGAGAAAATAATTACATGATAAAATAAAAATATTTACGCTATTTATATTTCATGGAAGTGTAGAAAAGTAAACTAATATAAATAAAAAACAAAGTTACCACCACCACGAGGTGCCGACGCATGGCTATAGATGGGCTTTGCTTCGCACAACAAAGTGGTGATAGAGACAAACTGCATCACATTTAGGATTGTGGTCGGGGGGTATATATAAGCTACCTCCTCGAAAGAGGGTACAAAGACTGCCTATAGGGCCCACACGACCAGGCATTGCGACCAAAGGAGAGGGCCACACGGAGTCCACCGGCCTCCCATACGATCCATCTTCAATAGGTGCAATGTTCTTTGATGTTATATTTTGGGGTTCAAAGTTTCCAACAATTACATGCACAAAAACATGCATCTGGCCTATCCATCACTTTGTCAATATAGTCAAGATAAAGTTTTTTTTTTGTTTTGCTAAGAAAATGATATGGATTATTTTAAAATTATATATGTCTAGGACACATATATAACCGCCCCTAAAGAATTGTATAAATTACCAACACTGCGAATTGTGTACATATTGTAAAAGGTAATAGTAATGTTTCAACTGACTCTAATACTTTTATTGCGTTCCAACATTGTAACCTATCTATAGCATGAGATAAGCATTGATGTGGCAAGGAATAACATGTTTAAATCAGGTGTAACATATACTTTTCATCTGTAGTTCAACAAATAATTAATATGTGGACTTATGAAAACTCATATAAGATTTGTCTAAGTGCAAAAATGTTGAACAATTAACTGTGATTTCTTTTTGATATACAAAGTTCTACCGGTTGATGTGTTTTGGTACAGTTAAGGAGGTTGTGGTGGCCGCCTAGGGTAGATCGGGAGGAGCGCGTCGCCTGGTCAGCACGTGGCTGGCCACGTGCTGGAATGCTGGTCCAACAAATAATTAATATGCACACCTAAAAGAGTAATGTGAGATATGTCTCACTGCTATAATGTTGAACCACCAGGTGTGATTTGTTTTCTGACATATGAAATTCTACTGGTTATGATATACTACCTCTGATCCAAATTAATTGACACAACATCTATACAATTTTCATTTTATATTTTATAGAGGCCGCCTCAATTAATTCGAACCGAACAGAGTATATATTTTGGTACGGTTGTGAAGATTGAACGGATGTGATCATTTTAGGTATAACTATGTGGATCCGACGAATCCTATTTATTTAGGCACCACTATATCGATCTGGTACAATCATGTAATCCCCCGTCCCATGATACAAATGACTCCTACAATATGTTTAGAATCTACCAATAAAGTGATGGTCCACCAGATCGATGACCGAACATTTTTCTTTTCTTTTTTAGGAACCTCTAGCACATCTCTTTCATTGTATAGTACTCCCTCTGTCTGAAAATACTTGTCAGATAAATGGGTATATCTAGAGGTATTTTCGTTTTACATACATCCATTTTATCCATTTTCCAACAAGTATTTTCGCATGGAGGGAGCATATTTAAGATTGGAATATATGATTTCATGAATGTTTTTTTTTTCAAATGTGTGATATACTGTAAAAGGTCCTCGTGAAATTGCGATTTTGCATAATTAGCTCATACCTTTTCTGCTTGCTCACGACAGTGCAACTGTACACTTCATGAACATCGCACTTAACAGCGACCATGTTGTTCCCTTCGATTATTGGACCCTTTTCCTCCTCACATATGACTGTCCAGCTACTGTGCTTTCCGGACAGTAACTGCAAACCAGACGCACGCTCACAAATCAATCCAGAATTTAAGGCAACTAAATAGACAACTTCCATTTGCCCTAAATAGGCTTCCTCCGACCACTAGACCTCGCCGGCCGAGTCATTAATTAGCCGGACAAACCAACGCATGCATGGATCAGCCCCCTCTTCTTGGGAGCGGCCCCAGAGCCGCAGCCATTACCCGCAATGGTTCAGCTCCCTCCTTCGTCGCAATGCATCAGCACGCAGCCTCTACAACAACTTCACCACCGGAAAAGGCGCCGGCGGCGACACCATTCCGGGCCTCGGAACACTGTGGAGAGTCTAGCCACAACAGGAGATCATCTGACACGATCAAGGCCAAGATCATGTCCCACCCTCTCTATCCGGCTCTCCTCGGAGCCTTTATTGACTGCCGGAAAGTAGGTGCCATTCCAATTTGACATTAGACAACTCGTATCTTGCTGCCCTGCTGTCTCTTATTTGGTTATTTTTCCTCTGCCCAATAAGGTCGGAGCGCCGCCGGAAGTCGTTGGTCGGCTCTCCTCCCTCGTCGACGAGCTCCGGCCAAATTCAGCCGGCATCCAGGAACAGCCGGCGGACCCAGAGCTCGACCAGTTCATGGTAACAAGCATTACATGATTAGTTTAGCTAGCTGGAGCTTAATTATTTGCATACATGGACCTAACGATATATATGCTTTTGTGTGTGTGTGTGTGTGTGTCTGTGCAGGAGACCTACCGTGATATGCTGGTGATGTACAGTCAGGAGCTCACGAGGCAAATCCAAGAAGCCAATCAGTTCTTGAGGAGCGCCGAGGCCCATATCGACTCGTTTGCACTAGGTGTGTGTGCATGCTTAATTATACTAGTAAGTTATTTTTGCAGGCTTGTCTTTGGGAGTTTGGGATGATGCCAAGACTATTTCAGCCTTGCGGGCATCCTATACTTATTTGTCATCTTTGTTTTTTGCGGGAATACTTTTTTTATAGGAACTTTTGATCTATTCATTTTCAATCATAATAGTACAACGAACACACGAAATAATAAAAATTATATCCAGATTCGTAGACCACCTAGCGACGACTACAAGCATTGAAGCAAGCCGAAGACGCGTCGTCGTCTATTTGTCATCATCTATGAAAGAAAACAAGTGCCAGTGTAGCGTACCATGTGGTGTTTATAATTCCCAAACCTCTAGCTTAATTAGGACTCTTAAATGTCTTGAATTGGTAAACTTTTATCGATAAGAAGGGACTTTGAGGCCAACATGGTATCAAGGTTGTTTGTGTGCATCTTGTGATCCAGAGGCCGTGGTTCTCCCCTTATAAAAAAAACATGGCAAAGATGATATAACCGCAAGGAGTATAAACTCGATCTCAACATGGCAAAGATGTGCACAACTCTATCAAGTCGACAATCCCCCAAAAAATAATAGTGTCATAGTCTAACATAAAAAAGATGAAGAATGTCTTAGGGCGCTGGGGTAAACAACTTGCACCCAAGCCATACACTAAACCAGCATTCATGTGGGGTAAACACCTCTCTGATTAGGGATGTAAATTTGTGACCCTCAGGGTTCCCTCCGACTCTTCTTAGCTCAACCAAATGTACTAAATTTATAAAAGTGGGGTGACTTCTGAAAATTTAGTTTATTTAGTTCAACTAAAGAGGGCCAGAGAATGCTCTAAAGGGTACCAATTTGCACCCCTATCCCTGATCATCTGCTCACACCGCATACATGCTACTCCCTCCGTCCGGGTTTATTAGGCCTCTTGCATCACAAGCATGTCCCCTTTTATAAGGCCCCGCATTGGAAAGGTGCATGCATGCAATCATTTCATTGGTTGCGTTGAAAGCGATTGTTGTTGGTGTCATGGCTGGAAAATTAATACACTTCATGCGTGCTTTTTCATTGGCTGCATGCATGTGAGAGAGTGCATTGGGAGTGGAATGGAGGAATTAATGTGAGCAAATTACTATGTGTCTTGGTCTAAGAGAAGTTGTCTTTAGGTCTAATAAACTCGGACAGAGGGAGTAATTTGAACAACTTCATGTGCTCCGACCGCTGAAGCATAGACCATTCATGAAACCAACACGTAAATGAGTGTATAACCTGCAAAGGAGTACAAGTCTTCTTTTT
Organism: Triticum dicoccoides; assembly: GCF_002162155.2. Taxonomy (NCBI): domain Eukaryota; kingdom Viridiplantae; phylum Streptophyta; class Magnoliopsida; order Poales; family Poaceae; genus Triticum; species Triticum dicoccoides. The sequence goes on along the minus strand of NC_041386.1, from coordinate 592,794,725 downwards.
GTCAAAAATCATATTGTTCTTGGATAGCGAAAGAACCCAACATAAGACACCACCCCCATCAAGATATGAGAGGAAAGCTTCTTATTGATACCCACAACCAGGTGTCAAAAATATTATGCACATTACAATATGGATGTATATTTAAGGTCACCATGACTATAGACCAAACAACTCAAGCGGACTTGTATTCTGGTCACAATAAAAGACCAGAGTTTAGTAAAATAATATACATAGGCACCTTTAGGGTTGAAATATGCAATTGTACATGTACTTAAGATACTAAGCTCCCTAGGGATGCTAGCTTCTGGTGTCGGGGCTTAAGGGGTCATTGATGGGACCAGTAATAAGGGAGTGAATCAATATATGTGTGCTATGTTAATGTTTACTTCAAGATGAACGTGTGACGCCCATATGTTAATTTATGTGTTACGTGTAATAACGGCACACCCACACATAGAACAATTTAGTATACCTCGCACACCAGACACCCTATCTCACCAACAAACAAAAAACACAAATGTAAATAAAAGCCCGCCTACCTCGGATGAAACACACAATATTAATGAAGCAACCAGCCGTAACAGGCTGGAAAGAAAAACTTAACTCATGACTGAAGAACGGTGCGGCAAAACACGCATTGCCCTCTGGTGGTTATAGAAACATGTAACTACCAAATTTTCATTAGATACAAAACCCACTACCACTAACACCTCTTGAGTTAGCAAGAAGTATTTCTAGTCAACTTAGGAACATATATGCCCCCAAGTTTTATTTATTTACCATAGCTATGTATGAAGCCACTGCTGAACCGGGCATAATCAAGCTATAAGATTTGCCACCTCAGTTTTTTTATGAGTTTGGGAGAGAGAAGAGGAGTGGATTGTAAACCTATAGCGGGCTGCAACATGGACTCCAATACACTTTCCCAGAAACAAGATGGGTAAGACATTAGTGACATAATATGTAGAGCTAGCGTCTACCATATGGATATGCTTTTAGATTGACTATATATATGATGTGGCGAAATGGAGCATTAGCCTTGGGAAAATACACATGAGATCCTGGGTGCTCCACACCCCTGTACAAATATGAAACATAAAAGAATACCAATTATTTAAAAAAAATCTGAAATTTAGGGATATCAAACTTGGGTTCTCAATCTACTCCCGTGTGAAGTTCCGTGAAAAAATACTAGTAAACGTATCCATGGCAAATGAAATACTGTCCGAACAAAAATACACCCAAACAGTTTTTTTATACATAGGAAATTTATATTTTTTACCACGAATACGCTTCCTGTTATTTTTTCACAAAATTTCACACGGGAGTAGATCAGGAACCTAGGTTTGATATCCCAAAATCCCAGTTTTTTAATATTTTTTAAATGTAATGTTATTATAGGGGTGTGAAGCATCCGGGTGCTACAAATCTGCTTCCATTAGTCTTGCTCTTAGAGCTAGGTTCATATATACCCCCTCTGTTTCAGTATACAAAACGTGTTGTTATATTCAAAAGCCAAACATTTGTATGTTTGATCAAGTTTATAGAATGATCATATTAGCATCTACAATATCAAATAAAGAAAATATAAATATATTTATGGTGAATCTAATGATACTGATTTGACGTTGTAGATATTGCAAATCAAACACAAAAACTTAGTTGTCCCAAATCTTGATTGCTAGCTAGATGCTCCATTATGAGAGTAAAAGCAAAAAGGCGTACTGTATGAGACACCCGTTGCCTTGTCTTGGAAAAGAGAAGCATGGAGATGGAGGCACATGCATGCTGAAACGGCACGTACGGCCACATGGCAAAGCAACTGCTGGCCAGCTACCCCGCTACCACACCATGGTTGCCATAGTTGAACGCTGCAACACGACAGACACGCACAGTGACATATGGATACTCCCGTGCGGAGACGCCCGTTGATGCATATGCACATGTCAGCCTTGGCGCTGCATGCATGCGGTTGCGATCTCGCCACGCATACATGATAGTACATGCATGGGCATGTGCTCGTCTGGCTGAAATGTTCTCTGCCTCCGTTGGCCGTACCGCCCGATTATTATCCAGCTTTTTGTGCCTGCATGATTGCATAGGATCAATTAGCTTGATCTGAAAGAGATCATGGTCAGTTCGATATTGGATGGTGTGGTGGTGGTGGACTGGTGGTGGGGCGTGCTACCATGCATGTTCTGTGGTGATCTGGTGGTTACATTACATGTGCAGCTAGCCAGCAGCCGATCGATCGACGATAGCAAAAGCAAACCGATCGATCTAGTGATAATATTTGCGTCAATTTATAGCACACTATCTTTCTAGCTAACGTTGGCTCGTTAGATGAAACTACTAATTACTGACCTATATATGTCTTTGGTTATTTGCTGGATCGTTGCCGTGTGTCTTAAGCAACTGGCGACAACAACGGCGAGTGCGGGGGTTCTTCTTCTGAAGATGAGCAGGAGACCTGCGACGTCGCCGGCCTGCCTTCCGGCAAGGGCAAGCAGCTGAAGAGCCAGCCCCTGGACAAGTACAGCGGCTACCTGAGAGGCCTCTGGAGGGAACTCTCCGGGAAGAAGAAGAAGAAGAAGAGCGGGAGGCTGCCGAGGGAGGCGCGCCAGAGGCTCCTGTACTGGTGGCAGCTGCACCAGGGATGGCCCTACCCATCGGTACGTGCTTGGCTACGTACTTTGGGTTCATGCATGCATGCATGCATGCATACATGGAGATCGTTACGTACTCCTATCTTGGTTTTTGAGCTTCGTACTGATAGCTAATGGCGACATACGTAACGTGCATGCGTTCCAGGAACCGGAGAAGCAGGCGTTGGCTGAGTCGACGGGGCTCGACACGAGGCAGATCAACAACTGGTTCATCAACCAGAGGAAGCGGCACTGGAGGCAGGCGCCGCCGGCGACGGCGATGGACAGCAGGTTGCAGCACATCAGCGCCGGTGCTTCCGGCAGCAGCTCTCCCGCTATCCTTCGGATGGAAGGCCAGCACTTCACCGGACGGAGTTGGTATCCCGACGGTGGTCCGTTGAGACCCTGATCAGTGGACATATACCATCGTATGCCATATATACACACACGTCCAGACGTGCATGCGATAGATTTGATTCATCGCAGAGTGAAGTTCATGATGGAGCGTAAATGTGATCAACTCAACAATAATTTTTCCAACCATCGACTATAGTTAAATAATGCACTTTAGCTACATTTCAGTCAGCTGAAATTTCACTTTTGGATCAGTCAATTTTGTGGCCGTGGGATTTTTCTTTAAGGTTTGTGCTGCGTTTTTTCCCTGACCTGTGTTGCTTGTTGTGTGGGCTTCTTTCTTTTTTTTGACTGACCCCTTACTTGGGTCAGTCGATTTCCTTCTGGGCCAAAGCCCATTAACTGTGTGATCCATTCCTGCTCTCTCTCCCTTCATTTTTTTTAATATTTTTTAGTTTTTATGTGCTTTTTCTTTTGTTTTTCTATTTCTCTTTGTTAGTTGGTTTTATTTTTATTTTGTGGATATTTTTTGGGATGTTGGGTGAGTGTAATGTACACACATAAATAATTTGCAATATGTGCAAAACTTACACTACTATATGATTATTGTTTGCGTACTAAAAAGTATAATTTAAGAGCGAAGTTGTGTGCAAGTTTTGCAAACTTATTTTTTTTCAATGGATTATAATAATGCTACTAATTCATTCTTCCTCATTTTAATTAATTAATTTATTTTTGTTTCTTCTTAAAGGCTAGTACTAATGACACTAATTAATAATTTATTAGAAAAACTTACTACTTTGATTTTTGTTTTAGTTTCTATTTTATTTTTTCTTCTTAAAGGGTAATACCAGTGTTAATAATTCAATCTTCCTTGGAATGCCTCATTATTTTGATTGTGTTCTAGTTTTTATTTCATTTTCTTTTTTCCATAAAGAGTAATATGTAAGCCACTAATACATTCTTTCTTGAAAACTTTGGTATTTCGGTTTTTAAGTATTATTTTATTTCCTTTATTCCTTTGTGATAATACCAATGACACATTTCTTCTTAGGAAGCTTCCTTTTTCTGAAAATTACACTATTATATTCGTATTCTCGCATATTATAAAAATGTGCAACTTCTGTGCAAATTGTTTGCCAAATATTTCATTATTTGTTTTATTATTTTCAGGTCCTTTCTTCTTAACGGGAAACCAATGACACAAATTCATTGTTTCTTAGAAAACTTCCCTATTTTAATTTTCTTTAAGTTTCTATTTATTTTCTTTATTCTTTAAGGGTAATACCAATACCTCTAATTCATTCCTACCTGGGATTTTTTTTGTGAAATTTCACTATTTCTGCTTATTTTTGCATATTATAAAAAAGCGCAATTTCTATTCAAACCATGTGCAAATTTTGTCATTATTGTCTTTTTTACTTCTCTTTCCTCCTAAATGGTAACACCGATACCACTAATTCATTATTTTGATCCAGAGAAGTAGAGACACCATGGATCAAATGCCAATGCTACAAATTCATTCTTTCTTTAGAAAATTTTCATTTTGCGAAAAAATTCACTATTATGTGTTTATTCTTGCATATTATAAAAAAGCGCAAATTTTGTGCAGATTCTGTGCAATTTTTGTCATTATTTTGTTTTAATTTTTTATATCATTTTCTTTCCTATTCAAGGGTATTTTTGCTTCACTTTTTTATTTATGTTTTCCATTTCTATGGGTTTTTCTTTTTCCTTTTTCTTTCCTTTATTGGTTATTTTTGTTTTTTGTGGGTTTTTGGCTAAGTATAATTATATACAAACAAATACTATATAATATGCGCCAAAATTTCATGATTATATGATTATTTTTGCATATTATGATAAAGTGAAATTTCAGTGCAAAGTTCTGTGCATGTTTTTTTAGTCGTCTTTCTTCTTAAAGGAAATACATTATTTTAGTTACAGTCTGTAGGAATTATAGCAGAACGCAAAAAATGCACTATTTTATGCTTATTCTTTGCATATTTCAAAAAGTGTAATATCAGTGCAAATTGTGTGCAAGTTTTGAAAGTTTTTTTTCCTTTTTTCTTTTTCTTTCTTCTTAAAGGCTTTCATTCTTTCTTAGAAAACTTCATTATTTTGATTCTTTTTAGTTTTTTCTGAAAGTGTAATACCAATGCCACAAGTGTTTTACCGTGTTTGTTCATTCGTTCTAGTATGCATGTAGTCCATATTCAAATATTCAAATCATCGTATATTTATGTATGAAGGGAGCATTCACAAGTGTACGTGCATGCATGAATGGTTTGTACGCATGCACCCGCAACTTTAAAAATTCAATTTGTGTAAATCATGGAAAAGGTAAAGAAAAAAAAGAACGTTACACATAGTGAAGCATGAACGTTACGGTTAGAGGCACACTTGAAGGAAACATGTTTGGGTCAGTCGACTGACTGAAATCTTGTTTTTCAATCAGTTGACTTGTAGCCAGTCCCATCCGTAAGATGTGTATAAGCTTTCACTTTAGCTATATGCCAGTTAGCAGAAAATTCTTTTTGGGTCAATCGATTTTGTGGCCGTCCCATTCTACTTTGAGATGTGTGACGTTTTATTTTTCTTCTGTGTCATTTTGGTGGTGAGTTGGCCTGCGTGGAATCGATTGACCCCTATTTTGGGTAAGTCAAATAACTTCTTGGGCTTGTTTTTGCACTCATGAAAAAATAATGAGCTTGGTTTAACATGGTTAGAGGCGACAAAAAATAAATATCCATCTACAAAAAAAAGTGTTCATGTATCTTATAAAAGTGTGCATGTATTACTCACCTAAAAATAAGTAAAATCAAAATAAATTAAAATAGAACGGAGGAAAACTAAAAGGGAAAGGTGATAGTGAAAAAAAGGGAAAGCAAATAAAAAAGAAAAACAATAGAGCAGGCATAAAGAAATCCTAAAAAATATAAAAACATGAAAATGAAGGAAATAATCAAATGAAACATAAAAAATATTGTGGCAAAATGAAACTTGAAATAAAGCAGCAAGAAAAGAAAAGAAAAACATGCCGGTCTAGTCAGGCCGGTACCCTTTTCTCTCAATAAGTGAAATATAGCGAATATTTTTTCTAGGAAGGAGATAGAGTGAATATAGTGGTTCGTGGTTTTTCTCGGGTGGTCATGGAACCGTTGGATCGCGACGGCCGATGGATGAGATTCGCGTTGGAGGCCCAAATCAAGATAGCCTAGTACTCTGTGTTCGTTCTGATCATGGGTACGGTCTGTACTCGTACAATTTCCACTCGACCAGCGAGAAAATCGGTGTTTTGTCGGTTCCTTTTTGAATGACTATGAGTCTCTCGGTCAAATTCAAAGCATGAGCTTTGACGTACAGATTCCACAGATCCATGGTGAAAGCACGAGGCTTGGCAGGTCAAATGATTTTCCACATTTCTGTAGAATTTGAAAGACCGCTGAATGGACGGGAAAATTCGAGACGCATTTCTCGGTGGAGGTCGGCGGGTCTACGCAGCCGTGCGTGTGCGTTGATGGCGCGACGGAGCCGAATCTGAACGAGAATTCATTGACCCACGACCGGCTGAGGTAATCGATGGGGCAAGCTAATTTCGTACGCATTTAGCTGGGTCTACGCGGCCTTGTCTGCTGATGGTCATGATGTGTGACGGAACGGAATCTGAACGAGGTAGGCAATGAGTTGCTTGATCGGATCTTCTATGGCGCCTCCTGCGATTTTACCAGCACATACCACAGTTCTCAGAGCATATACAGCCGGGCTATTCAAACTCGTCTCAGACGCCCAGGTGAGCAGACCGGTCACAAAAAATCGACCCAGCTGAGCGCGTCCGCATGACAGCCCAACCCACCACCGACCCCACCGACGTCCCAAAAAAAACCAATCTACCTCCTCGCTCGCAACCCTAGCTCACTCACTCTCCTCTCTCGCTTTGTCCTCTCGTCTTTCCTTTCTAGTTCCGATACAATCCGGCAACCATATTGAGCTCCGGCAACCGCTCCAACTCTGACCCGGATGTTGACGAGGAGCTGGCCTCCGCATTGAGCGGTCCAAGGTGGACACCGGCAGCTCCGGATATGCAGTGATGCCGTAGCTCCCCCGCTAGCGCCGCGCAGACGCCGGCGATGGCCCCTCGGGCCCACGCGCAGCTCCGCGAGGGTTGTGCAGTCCGCGCCTCCCCCACGCCAGCCACTGCCCCTGCCGACTGCTGCTCCCCACATGGGCAACGGTGGGTGCTTATGCCCGCCCCAGCAGCCTGAATGCGCACGCCAAAATTGGAGGCATGTGTCGCTCGCCGCCAAAGGCAGCGTGCAAGGGAGAGGGACGCTGCGGAGCAGTCCGTGCGCCGCCGCCGCGGGATGCAGGCGGAACCTGACGAGGACAAGCGGCTCCTCGGTTGGGTCTACCGCCGGTCGCTTACAACGGCGGAGACGGACGCTCAGTGGCTCCGTCAGAGGAACGCCAAGGCGGTCCGGATTGCCATTGAGTAGTCCAAGCCCGAGGCGGCAGAGGCAGCTCGGCTGGCGAAGCTCAAGCGGCAGCAGGACATGACCGTTCGGCGACTCAAAGGGCTCATCATTCTCTCCGACTCCTCCTCCAACGAAGAATAGGACTCCGGTTGTCGCACGAGGCAGAAGGACATGACAGTCCAAGCCCGTGAATGGCGACAACCACGGCGCCTCGTGCGACGATCCTCCACCAACCGCCGACGCCTACAGGTGCGCCGACGACTGGAAGGAGAAAGAAACGGCGAGGAAGTGGTGAAGACAGTGGCGGCGCCAGGTTCTAGAGGGTGGGTATTCATTTTGGAGGAGGGTATTCATTTTGCCCAAATCATCACTATTTTGCAAAAAAAATCGCTTGTTTTATATAAAATTTCAATGGTTTGTCAAAATCTTGGGTATTCAACCGAATACCCAAGAAGACCCCTGGCGCCGCCCCTAGGTGAAGATCCGCCTTCTCCACTTTAATTTCAAATTTTTGGATGTAGTTTGAACTTGTCCGTCGTATTATGTGACTTATATGAACTTTGGTGATCTATTGAAGATCCGGCTGTGATATTTTGTTGGACGGATTGTGTATTTGTTTGTCTGTTTTCTATGTTCGCTCATGATCTATCTAGTTTTTTTTATCGATGTTGCATGGTTTAGTATGAATATAAGAGATCGGATATAAGATATGTGGATATGGACGACGCAATTTAAGAACTAACTGGTTAGTGACCGCAAAAATACCCAGGCACCACGTCCGCGGTTGTTTGAGGGGCCGGATTTGCCACGTCTGGCTGTGGATGCTCTGATGGCTTTAGACTTTCGTTGTCACCTGTCCCTTGTCGTCGCTGAACACATACGATAATTACAACAAGCATCTAAACGAACGCCTTAGCATAGCATAGGCCAGCCTTTGTTTCGCACGACCATTTCAATTCTTGTGCTTCTTCGCCAAAAAAGAGAGTCAATTCTTGTGCAGACGTAGGAACGGAGAACAAAACTAAACAGAACAGCAGGGCAAAGCAAGAGGCGCGCCGAGCGTCCGCCCGTCCATAAGTAGCGCAGGCAGCCAGCGAGTCGTCTTCAAGCCACGGACTCCATCGCTCCATCCACCATCCATCCATCGCCACCGGAGAGCCAACAACAGCAGAGCAATCCACCGAGCGCGACGATGTGCTACCAGGTGAAGTGCGCCACTTGCGGCAAGTCCACGTGGGCGGGCTGCGGCCGCCACGTCGCCTCCGTGCACCGGCAGATCCCCGACGGCCAGCACTGCGCCTGCCGCGACTGGCCGGGCGTCTCCGCCGACGCCAACGCCGCCGGTTCCACCTCCGGCGCCGTCAAGGAGTCCTCCACCTGCGTCATCCTGTGATGTGAGGCGCGAGTCGCCGTCCGCCGTGCCCGTGGCCGTCCGTTGACTTGTGCTCTGCCTCTCCGGCCGGATCCAAGCCGTGGTGGTGGGCGCGTCGCGTGCAGCAGCTAGCGCATAGATTTGTCATCTCTTGTATACTCTTGTAGTATTACTATCGTGAAATAATTCTGGATTGTAACCAATAATCTCAAGTCTTTCGTTGTGTTTTCTTTCATTTGGGATTCTGTCTGTGTTGCCAGTTCTCAACAGCTTCCTCTGCTAGATTCAGTACAACCTACTACTCGTAGTAGCATGCATACATAGTTCAGCCCAGGGGCACATAACAGCCGAGCAAAACAAGTTTTAAGTTTGGCACATGTAGATAGATTGCTCTCTTTCACAACAACTGCTATAACTCAGAGGTTACACCAAAACTAGCTTGATCATTGCATCACCAGAGCATGCAAGTCTCGGCAAGTAATTCAAGGGTCTGTGTGTGCATGGCCAAAAATGGCCTGAAAAGTTGTGCAGGCACCTATTTAAACACAAAATTACACCCTTGCAACCAAACAGGCAACGGTTCCGACGCTTTCTTTGCAACTAGGTTCACCTGAGTTGCCGTTGCTATCTTCATCTGTTGCACTCGTTGTCTGAATTCTTTCCACGGATCATCTGTCATCAGCGGATTCATTCAGTTGACTGGCAGAAAGCAGAATCAACACCCTTGTGAGTCTCATCCATTCTGCCTTAAACGTAAAAGATGAAGAGTTGTGAGGCCAAAAGATAGTTTCTTTTCCTAATTTAAGCCCTTCAAAACAAATCTTCGGGGATCTCTTCAATGCTGGGGGGCGCCCATCACATAACTCCGTCGTTGGGTCACGTGCTTGATTTTGGACAAAGTGGGCTTGATCCCGTACAACAACCTGCTTGATTTTGGACAAACTGGGCTTGATCCCGTACAACAACCTGCTTGATTTTGGACAAACTGGGCTTGATCCCATACAAGATCTGGCCATTTTTATGACGCCATCCATGCGCGGATCTGCTTCAAGGACATCAAGACGTTGCTGGAGGACAACTCCGACTGCGACCTCGAGATATTCGAGCAAGGGTACTCGGACGCCACGGTGAGAGTCGACGACTGCCGCAACAAGACGATTCCCATCCAAGGCGAGTCAACGTCCACGTACGGCAAGGCAACACAGACGGCCACCAGAGCTTTCTGGCTTTCCGGCTGGGCCTGCTGGTTGCCAACCCCTAGGTCGATCCATCGCACTCGCACCCTAGTTCTTCGGGCACTCCGTAGTTACTCACACCCACATTCCTTGGAGCCATATATAGTTTTTTTGGACGATAACAGGAGAGCTGTTATATTTGAAGAAGACGGTACGAGGACCCGAACTGCTTGGTTATTAAAGGGAAATCGGGCGAAAACCTAAACAACGGCAAGCCACATCTAGTAACCTAGGTCTAAAACACCACAATACATATAAGACGCCCGCAAGGCTGACAAAGTCTGCCAAGAGCCTATTCATCAACCGCGACGACACCGGAGAGGAACGACATGCCCAAAGGAGGCGGACATATGCAGCTCCGATCCCACAAGAACCGACCAACATGGCTCATCTGACGCCTCGCATGTGAAAAGTGCTCAAGCTGCCCAACCTCGACGACCGACGTGCATCCGCTCCATCCACAAGCCACAAGCCTGAGCAAATCCAACTCCAAAACACCATCAAGAGTGAGCTCTAAGCTTCAACATTGCCCGATCCGGAAGACCATATCTAGGGTTTCCCCTGGAGCATGGTAGAAAGGAGGATGAGGACTGCACATCGACGCCTCCAACAAGGATACGACGCCTGAAGGTGCCGCCGTCGATGACTCCGGACGCAGCCGAAGTACGGTTTTCACTGACAACCACAACCATCCAAAGCCAAGGATCGGCCGGCCCATCTGACCAACCACCTCCGCGTGCCACACCGACCGTCGGACCTCCTGTCGCCAGTGCCGCGCCATCAACAGGAGCAGCAGAGCCGGCGGCCCCACCATGTTGGCCGGTGCACGTGCACCCAGCCGCCCGCGCCGCCGCCCACAGCTCCATGCCTCCGCCGCGTCGCCGCGTAGATCTAGAGCACATCTCCCTGTGGCCCGGCCGGGCGCCGGCACCCAAGCCACAATGGTGCAACGCGCCGCGTGTTGGGGAACGTAGCAGAATTTTAAAATTTTCTACGCATCACCAAGATCAATCTATGGAGTCATCTAGCAACGAGGGATAGAGGAGTGCATCTACATACCCTTGTAGATCGTGCGCAGAAGCGTTCAAGAGAACGGGGTTGATGGAGTCGTACTCGACGTGATCCAAATCACCGATGACCTAGTGCCGAACGGACGGCACCTCCGCGTTCAACACACGTATGGTTGGAAGACGTCTCCTCCTTCTTGATCCAGCAAGGGGGAAGGAGAGGTTGATGAAGATCCAGCAGCACGACGGCATGGTGGTGGATGCAGCATGATCCCGGCAGGGCTTCGCCAAGCGCAAGCGGGGAGGAGAGGTATCACGGAGGGAGAGGGAGGCGCCAAGAGCAAGGGGTGCGGCTGCCCTCCCTCCCCCCTCTTTATATAGGGGCCTTGGGGGCGCCGGCCCTAGGAGATGGATCTCCAGGGGGCGGCAGCCAAGGGGTGGCTTCCCCCCCAAGCCAAGTGGGGGGCGCCCCCACCCCTAGGGTTTCCTAACCCTAGGCGCAGGGGAGGCCCAAGGGGGGCGCACCAGCCCACTAGGGGCTGGTTCCCTCCCAATTCAGCCCATGGGGCCCTCTGAGATGGGTGGCCCCACCCGGTGGACCCCTGGGACCCTTTCGGTGGTCCCGGTACAATACCGGCGACCCCCGAAACCTTCCCGATGGCCAAAACTGTACTTCTTATATATAAATCTGTACCTCCGGACCATTCCGGAACTCCTCGTGACGTCCTGGATCTCATCCGGGACTCCGAACAACTTTCGGGTTACTGCATACTAATATCTCTACAACCCTAGCGTCACCGAACATTAAGTGTGTAGACCCTACGGGTTCGGGAGACATGCAGACATGACCGAGACGCCTCTCCGGTCAATAACCAACAGCGGGATCTGGATACCCATGTTCGCTCCCACATGCTCCACGATGATCTCATCGGATGAACCACGATGTCGAGGATTCAATCAATCCGTATACAATTCCTTTTGTCGATCGGTACGTTACTTGCCCGAGACTCGATCATCGGTATCCCAATACCTCGTTCAATCTCATTACCGGCAAGTCATTTTACTCGTGACGTAATGCATGATCCCGTGATCAACCACTTGGTCACATTGAGCTCATTATGATGATGCATTACCGAGTGGGCCTAGAGATACCTCTCTGTCACACGGAGTGACAAATCCCAGTCTCGATTCGTGCCAACCCAACAGACACTTTCGGAGGTACCTGTAGTGTACCTTTATAGTTACGTTGTGACGTTTGGCACACCCAAGGCACTCCTACAGTATCCGGGAGTTGCACAATCTCATGGTCTAAGGAAATGATACTTGACATTCGGAAAAGCTACAGCAAACGAACTACACGATCTTTGAGCTATGCTTAGGATTGGGTCTTCTCCATCACATCATTCTCCTAATGATGTGATCCCGTTATCAATGACATCCAATGTCCATAGTCAGGAAACCATGACTATCTTTTGATCAACGAGCTAGTCAACTAGAGGCTCACTAGGGACGTGTTGTGGTCTATGTATTCTCACATGTATTACGATTTCCGGATAACACAATTATAGCATGAACAATAGACAATTATCATGAACAAAGAAATATAATAATAACCATTTGATTATTGCCTCTAGGGCATATTTCCAACACCGCGACCACCGGGCCCTTAGGGACGCCGCGCGGAGCCCATGCCGCGGCACTACCACCTGCAGCTCCATGCCACCGCCGCGTAGATTTGGGGCGCACCTCGCTGCGGTCCGGCGCCCCGCGCCCTGAGCTGCCCAGCCGCCACCTTCCTTGGGCCGTCCCGAGCTTCGCTGACATGCGCCCTCCGGCGGCGGCGGGACGGGAAGGGGAGGGGGGAAGCTGCGGCGGCTAGAGTTTTCTCCCCCGAGCCGCCAGGGAGGCGACGCGGGGGTCTGGTCTGAGAGGTTGAGCCATCTGTAGTGACACCCCATTCCTTGGGGCTACATATTTATGGATAAAAGGTGGTTTAAGAAGCACCAAAATCATAGGACTGGGAAAATCACAGAAAATGAAATAACATGTATCTCAAATCTTATGAATAGGAATAGGAAAATAGACGCTCTTTGGTTCATATCATAAGTTTTTTTCTTCATTAAGTCTAGGCTAATATTTATTTTCCTATAAAATGTGGAGGATAAGAAGAATTCCTCCATAGGAATAAGATTCTATTCCTACAAACCAAAGGCTTTAAAACATTTTTTTGTATAGAAATCATATGCTCTTAAAAATACTACAGAATTCCTTCGAACCAAAGGAGGCCTAACGGGGAATGCTTAGGTAGTCGTTGTTGGGACGCAGTCATTATTGTGAAAATAATTTAAAAGCTAAGCATTGAATTGATATAAAAATCATTCCATTAATGCAATAATATTAAAAAGAAATGCCTATGTTGTCTGATTTTTTTTAATATTATGCATATGTAATCGTTGTTGGGACGCAACTATTAATGCAAAAATAATTTGAAAACCAAGCGCTAAATCAATTTGAAAATCAAGTCATTAGTGTAATTAAATTAAAGTGAAATATGTATGTAGTCGTTGTTGGGATGCAGTCATTAGTGCAAAAATAATTTAAAAACCAAGAGCTGAATCAGTTTGAAAATCAAGCCATAAATGCAATTAAATTAAAGGAAAATGTGTGTGTAATCGTTGTCGGGATGCCATTATTAATCTCTACTACTATTAAACGGAAAGCGTGCGTAGTCGTTGTTGGGACGCAGCCATTAATGGAAAAATAATTTGAAAAGCAAACACTGTGTCAATTTGAAAATCAAGACATAGCGTTGGATGAAAGACGGACGGTAGATGCAAGTCTTTGCCATCTTTATATACACTGGTAATAATATGATTGCACGTTTATATTAGGTAAGATATTAGTTGCACGTTATATTAGGTAAGATATATCTGTTACACGTTGGTATTTGGTAAGATATCAATTATTTTTTCCGCAGGAATGATAGGATATTAATTACATTGCAGATTTCAAGGGATAGTGCTGAGTCAAAACATGTTTATAATCAATGACAGTGGTGGGTAATTAAAGCGTTAAACGTGTTTGGTGCTCAACATTGGAGCGATTTAAACCGCTACATAACATGATTTGACGGCCGAGATGGTTTGGATCTGCCCATTTGGGTCTTTTTATATTGACTAGTAATAATGTATGTGCAATGCACGTTTATATTAGGTAGGATATATTAGTTACACGTTATATTAGGTAAGATATATCTGTTGCACGTTAGTATTTGGTAAGATATCAATTACTTTTTCACGGAATTGGTAGTATATTAAATACATGACAGATTTCAAGGGATAACATTTAGTCAAATCGTGTTTATAACCAATGACAATGATGGGTAATCAGAGCGTTAAACGTGTTTGGTGCTCAATATTGGAACGATTTGAACCGCTAGATAACATGATTTGACGGTCGGGGTGGTTTGAATCTGCCCATTTGAATCTTTTTATATTGGTATACATGATATAGATATATACACAAGGACACTTCACAGTTACCTCGTCCTCGTCATGCCCGTAGTACAGACATAGTAGACGGTACCCTTCACAATTGCACTAGTACTTTCAAGTTTGACCATGGACAAGACTAGTGGCCTTTCTCTGCCCCTGCTCTTCCTGTTCGTTGCCGTCACCGAGGCCGGCAAGTTCAAGGACGTCCGAGCGACGTCCAGTGTGGCCTGCCGCTAGGCGAGCACCAGCAAGCTCCTGTACGAGTACGACCTCTGTGTCCAGATGCTTACGGGTTCGTCGGACAGCGGTGACGTACGCAGCCATGCACTCGCCGCCGCGGATGCGGTCCTCAAGTCCTACTCGGCCACCGGCGTGGCGATCGACGAGACGCAGCGGTCGGCATCCCACCGGCCACCGCATGAGGGAGAGGGAGGCCCTGCTATCCTGCACGCAGTACTACTTCCAGGCGCGCATTTGCTTCGTGGACATCAAGACGTTGCTAGAGGACAACTCCAACTGCGACCTCGAGACATTCGAGCAAGTGTACTCGGACGCCATCCAAGGCGAGCCACCGTCCACGTACCACATGGTCAACACCAACGGCCATCGGAGCTTTCTGACTTCTCGGCGGGGCTGTTAGTTGCCAGCCCGTAGCCTCCTTTGGTTCATAGGATAGAAAAATCATAGAAATAGAAAAGTCATGCGAAATGAAATGACATGTATCTTAAATCTTATAAATAGAAATGAGTAGACGCTCTTTGGTTCAGATCATAAGATTTTTTTTTCATTACGTCTAGGCTAATGTTTATTTTTTTATGAAATATGGATAATAATAAGAATTTCTCTATTGAAATAGGATTCTATTCCTACAAACCAAAGGGCTCTAAAGGATTATATCATTTGAAAATCCTACAGAATTCCTCCAAACCAAAGGAGGACTAAAGGGGAATGCATAGGTAGTCGTTGTCGGGACGCAGTTATTAATGTAAAAGTAATTTAAAAGCCAAGTGTTGAATCAGTTTTAAAATCAGGTCATTAGTGCAATAAAATTAAACAGAAATGCCTACTCCCTCCGTCCGCGAATAAGTGTACTTCTAGCTTTTGTCCTAAGTCAAAGTTTTAAAATTTTGACCAACTATATACAAAAGAGTAGAAACATATATGACATCAAATTGATATATTATGAAAGTACATTTCAAAACGGATCTAGTGATACTAATTTAGTGCCATAAATGCTGCTACTTTTCCCTATAAAGTTGGTCAAAGTTTTAAAGCTTTGACTTAAGACAAAAGTTAGAAGTACACTTATTCACGGACGGAGGGAGTATGTACTAGTCATTTTCTTAATATTATACGTATGTAGTCGTCCTTGGGACGCAATCATTAATGCAAAAATACTTTGAAAACCAACCGCAAAATCAGTTTGAAAAACAACCAGTCATTAATGCAAAAATAATTTAAAACCAAGCGTTGAATCAATTTGAAAATCAAGTCATTAATGCAATTAAATTGAAGAAAAATATGTATGCACTATACTAGTCGTTGTTGGGATGTAATCATTAATCTTTACTATTAAAGAGAATGCGTATATAATTGTTGTTGGGACGTAATCATTAATCTCTACTATTAAAGGGAATGCGTATGTAATTGTTGTTGGGACGCAGCCATTAATGTGAAAATAGTTTGAAAACCAAGCATTGAATCAATTTAAAAATCAAGCCATTAATACAACTAAATTAAAAGGAAACGTCTTTATATACAGTAGGTACACTCCACATTTCACCTCGTCCTGCCCGTAGCAGTACATACACAGTACAGCACCCTTCCCAGTCGCACTAGTACTCCCTCTATTTCTTTTTAGTTCGTATATAAGGTTTGGTCAAAGTCAAACTTTTATAAAGTTTGACTAATTTTATATTAAAAAATATAAACATTCACAATATGAAATCAATATTATCAGATGCACCATGAAACGTATTTTCATACTATATAGTTTTAGTATTGTAGATGTTTATATTTTTTTATATAAATTTAGTCAAAATTTGGGTAGTTTGACTTTGACCAAATCTTATATGCGGAGTAAAAAGAAACGGAGGGAGTACTTCCAAGATTCCCCATGGGCAAGACCGGTGCCTTGTCTCTGACCCTGCTCGTCATGTTCGTCGCCGGGGCCGAGGCCGGCAAGTGCAAGGACGTTCGGGCGACGTCCACTGCGGCCTGCCGTCAGGCGAGCACCAGCAAGCTCATGTACGACATCTGCGTCCAGATGCTTGAGGGTTCGCCGGACAGCGGTGACGTACGCAGCCACGCGCTCGCTGCCGCCGACGCGGTCCTCAAGTCCTACACGGCCACTGGCGTGGCAATCGACGAGTCGCTGCGGTCGGGATCCGACCGCATGAAGGAGGCCATGTTATTGTGCACACAGTACTACTACCATGCGCAAATTCGCTTCAAGGAGATCAAGACATTGCTGGAGGACAACTCCGACTGCGACCTCAAGACATTCGAGCAAGTTTATAAGATAAGAAAATCATAAAAACAAAAAAGTCACAGAAAATGAGATGGCATGTATCTCAAATCTTATGAATAGGAATAGCAAAGTAGACGTTCTTCGGTTCACATCATAAAAAAAATCACGGAGAATTCCTTGCTTGACCCACGACGGTCTGAAAACTGAAAGTGAAGCTGCCGCACGCGTGACGTAAGCAATGAGTTGCTTGCTCGGATCTTCCGTGGAGTTCTCCCGGCACACACACGGAGCACGGTGGTTGCGATGGCTCTCCTTGCGCCGTGTATCTCCCCGGCTGTGTTTTTTTTTTTTGTCAATTTGAGATTGCTTTTACCACGCTTGTCGCCTGGTATCTCCCCGGCTGTGTTAGCGTGCTACTAGGCACAGTTTCGCAACAAAGATCTCTTCATTTTGCAAATACTAAAACAGTAGCACCTGTTTCGTGTGGAGATTTATTTTAGACTTGCGTCGTCACGGTGACGAACATAATGAAGCACCTTGTCGGTGATAATAGGCATCTCTTGATTAGCATAGGCCAGACCGCCACACCAATGCCTTGTTTCATTCACATGATCATTTCAATTCTTCTGCTTCTTGGAATAAGAAAAGAAGAAAAAGAAAAAGTCAATTCTTCAGTTCTTGTGCAGACGGAGGAACGGAGCTGTCAAACTAAACTAAACCAAAGAGAAGAGCAGGGCAAAGCAAGAGGCAGCCAGCGAGTCGTCTTCAAGCAACGGATTCCATCCATCGATCGCCACCGGAGAGCCAGCAACAGAGCAATCGACCGAGCGAGCGCGAGGATGTGCTGCCTGGTGAAGTGCGGCAAGTCCACGTCGCCTCCGTCCACCGGCAGATCCAACAACTTGTTTTTTTTTTTTTTGAAACCAGACACAACAACTTGTTTAACCGAGGTTACAATGCAGCAAAGCCGCAGCAAGCAATTCAAGGGTCCGTCCATCATGGCCAAAAATGGCCTGAAAAGTCGCGCAGGCATCGATTTAAACACAAAATTGCTTGCACCCTTGCAACCAAACAGGCAAACACATCGACTTTCAAAAGAAAAGAAAAACAGGTGACACTCCATTCTTTTTTCCTTGGAGCAGCGTAATATCCGTATGTGTGTATCTTGGTGTCTCTGTGTTGTTCTATGTGCACACTGTATGCAGTTTGTACATTCACCAACCACGGCTTACGCTGATACGCCTCTCTTCTGCAATCTGATCATGAAACCGAGTGATCTCACCGCGCGCCGTAGCCGCTCAACGGGGAGCCCTTTCAGTGTCGGGTGAGACAAGTCAGTTACTGGTTGTCCGACGCTTTCTTTGCCGCTAGGTTCACCTGAGCTGCCGCTGCCATCTTCATCTGTTGTACTGATAGCTTGAACTCTTTCCAGAGATATGTCATCGGCTGATTCCGTATCGGTGGACTGACAGTAAGCGGAATGAAGGCCCTTGTGAATCTCATCCATTCTGCCCGATTGCTCGTCTTCTCTGTCCATGTCTATCAAAACCTGCGTGTGTCCAACAACAAATAATGGCAAGTGAAAACTATATATATAACAGGATCCATTTCAAGTAACTAATCCCTCTGTAAACAGATCCTATATACCTAAATAGTTGATCCCCACAGACTCCAATTCTGTATGTATAGGTTAAATTCTACCAATTGTTAAAGAAATCATACTAACCTGTGCAGGGAAAGTCCCGAATAATGGCAGAAGACGCATTCTACAATACTGGTTGAATAAAAGAGTGATGATGATAAGAGGTACAGTGAAGCCTGCAGCTACTGGGGATTCTTTAAGGCCAAAGACACCAAGGCAGATGATCTGGGTGAGCACCAGAGAGAATATTGTTGCATTGTACGCAATTGGCCAATATAGACCGCCAGTGTCGTATCTTGTGCAATAAACATTGATGAACTGAAAATGATAAATTACCAACCCATTAGGTTATAGGAGCACAGAGGACATTCTTCCACGAATACTATGTAGTGTAAACAAAATCACGAACTAGGAAAAACGGTTTGAGTTACCCTAAAACTCAGGTTAAATAACTAAAAGATATCTAACCACAATAAAGTTATACAAGGCCAGAGAAAACAGATCAAATGGTATATCCAAGACAAAGATTGCATTTCACCTAAAATGGAGCTAGCACACGAGGATTTATCAAATTCAAATTTCGCCCATTATAAAAGAATAATTTCAGACAAAATGATCGCATACACATTCGAACATATATTTTTTACTTTATTCATTCATAATTATAGACCAAATTATGCATGAGGACTTCAAATAACAACTTCGTTTACAAACAAATTAAATGTTTTAAGTTTATATCTAGTTTCTCACCTGATTTCGGTACACAATGTAGGCAAGAAAGAAGTAGAGTAGTAAAAAGGGCAAGATCAGAGGTGCTAGCACAGAGCATGTGAAGCCCAATAGTCCAAACAACAGAACTTTTGGTAGTTCAGTGTGATACGGAAACGAGAGGATAAAATCGCTATCTTCTTTCATTCTCAGAATATATTTCCTTACAAAGTTCCAAATAAGGCCAAAGAGTTGCATAACTTCCGACGACAGACTAGCCCATCCTGAAGTCAGAACATAGGTGGTAAAGAAGGTAGCCTGAAATGGAAGTAAAAAAGAAGTCATCAATAAAATGCAGTGAGCACCTGGAGAAACTCAACCTAAAAACAAATAAATACACTGCATATACCTACTTAAATATTTATATTTTGCACCTTCATAAACAACAGAACATAAATATGTGATTCACCTGTAAAGGAATTGCCCTCGCAAGCTCCATTGGAATGTCCTTTGGTCTTGATAAGGCGTTAAGTTGGTTAATTGCAGAACCTGATAGGACGTTGACGAAGAAGACATTCCAAATGGTGAAGTATAATACTTTACAACAGGCACTTTTCTTCCTTTCACTGTGAGAAATAGGTCCCTCTAGTGTCGCAAATAGCATCATGGTCGGGGGGACAGTATATAAAAATATTTGCAAGATCACACTGGGAAGGTATCCAGTTACTAGCTGGGTCATGATTTTCCTGCAGGAGAATTAATAATCGTTAAATTTTGCTGTAATGATAAATTAAAGACTGCAATATCTCCACACTTCAGTACTCCCACCCGTCCGGTTTATAAGGCACGCGCGCATTCCTAGATCATGAATTGGACCGAAAAAATATGAACTATATGCCTCAAAACTATACCTATTAATTTGAACCACCGCCATAATTGTGATAGCTTTTTTAGAGAAAGGGAAGGCCTCATAATTGAATGTTATCTCGGATACTCAACCCTAGATTAAATCCTACTAACAAATTGAGTCATTTTGATTAACGCACATTGTATTGTCAATACAAATTAAGGGATCCTTTGCTGCAGCTGCTCCGGCTGAGTTAGACCCTGCATTTAATAATAACAAGGTGAGTTCTAAGCGTTAAGATTGCTTACCCTTTCAATAACCCTTTCAGGAAAGGGAGCCTTTGCTGCAGCTGTTCCAGCTGAGTTAGACCTTGTATAAATGTCACAGGTACAAGAAAAATGAACATAAAAACAATAGAACCAAGAAGTGTAGCTATGCGGCGAATCCAAAGCTGCTTGTACGGTAACCAAAGATTTGACCAGTACATGTCTTTAGGTTCTGGGGCCAGACTAGTGACCCATTTCATAGGATTGGATGTCTGGAGAATTTTGGATACAATTAGCGCTGCATACCGCGTTTTGAAAAATACAAAAGCAGCAGAGCATTCCTGTATTCGGTGAGCACAATTAAATTAGTAGATTAGAATAATTCAGTGAGGATAATAGTAAGCAAAGAACCAAATGATAGCTAGTTTACCTCGGCAGGTAAGTTCAAGTTTGAATTTTTCACACAAGGTTTTTCCCTTTCTTGCTCTTCAGTGGGCAACAACTGGAACGAATTTGATGACACCCCACAAAGACAACATCGATATGTCACGGATCTGCATGTCTGATCGACTGTGGTACCCTTAAAATGCTTGAACTTCCTATAAACCTTCTTCGCACCCGTCTGAAAAGTAAGGATATAAGCTATCACTACAAACAGATAGTACTATGAACATGCAATGAGGGTATTGATTCAAAGATCTGAAAAAAGTTCCCCCGTGATATACGAATGATCCTGCATCACAAAAGCATGCGTTGCATGTATAATAGTTTTGAATTACCCAACAAAAAGAAATACATGTACACTTAAAACTTGTAAGGAGCCTATTCTGAATTTCAGTTCGACATATTGTCCTGTGCAGTTGCACTACAGAGATTACGCAAAGAGCTTAGCATGAGTTTTAAGAATTCCGCCAGAGAGATGCTCTAGACAAGCCAATAGCAATATGCAAAGATGGTGCTGGTCAAACAGCTCACCGGCCTCTTGTAATCTCATTGGCAGTGCTTTATGGTAATTATAGTCCTGCTTTGCTGGTTCCATAAAGGTGGTTTGCATTGCTCTAAAAAAACTACTCCCTCCATTCCGAATTACTTGTCACAGGTATGGATGTATCTAGATGTATTTTAGTTCTAGATACATCCATTTCTGCGACGAGTAATTTGGAATGGAGGGAGTACAACGATTCTGCGTGTTGCAAAATATTATTGGTGACAAGTAGTCCTAGTGAAGAGATCACCACTACTTAAACACAGGGATGTTTAAAGCCATGTAACTACATACAGATGAGGAGGACGAAGTTGAAGCAGTGAAGTTGAAAGAAGACTTTCCATAATCTACACAAAATGATTTGAGGCTTGAGGGCATGTGTTGAAGTCATGTCAGATCATGATAGATGCTACCAACGTATTAGTTTGCTCTTTGCTGTATAGTTGTCCTATGGTATGGACTTGCTAGTTGCTAATTGATGTTAACTGGTGCTGCCTTTATGTTGATGTTTCTTGTTATTTAAGTTCTAAATCTCCTAATATCAAGGATAGTGATAAGCAAAACCTGCTGGATGGGGCGTCGGCGATCCGTAGCTCTGCTGTTAGGACTCATGAAGCTGCCCGTGCCTCTCCAAACAATACTCTTCTTAGCATTGCAGAGGCGGAGGAAGAATATGAAGGTGGTCAGTCTGGATGAGGAGAGGACGACCGCCAGTAACTTTGGTACCTATTGAAAAAGCTCATTTGGTGCTATGTGGGATCCTGGGATGCAAGGTTGTAGTACTTTGTTTTGTGCTGGTGCTAGCGTCTGTTTTGCTAAGAACCTTGGCTGTTTGTGTTCAGGTCTTTTGGGTGGTGGCCTGGTCTGGTTAATTCCTTGTAGCTGGTTGCCTGGACTTTATTTCTTTTAGTTTTTGTTTCTTTTTCGTTTTGAAATAAAACTCTGTTCATTATGCTTATAGTGGAATCCGGCTCCCCTTGTTGGGAGGCTTATGGAAAAACAATATGAGGTATAGTTTCACGTTTTCTGCTATATGATATATTATTTTTGTTTAACGCCTAACTATCGCCATGGCACCCCTGGGCTGCCTTGACTTGCCATGAGTACAATGCTTGTGCATGTGCTCTACCAGACTACCACTGATCTACTTTTGTTTATCAGTGGCTATCAAACAGTTTTAATATTTCATTATTACGGGATAGTGCGGAGATAAGTACAACAATATTTAATCAGGAATCTCTGGCGGCAGCATTCCATTTCCACAAAAGAGAATAGAAAGTTGGTAAAGTCCACATATCAGAATCACATAACTTGATGAGATATTGCTTACCACTATCTTCTGAAGTTTACCAACTTTATAAACAACTTGATGGGATAGGTAACTCGGTGCATGGTACGTTGTAAAGAAACTCTCAACAGCGTTGTTGAATGATTCATGAGTTGACTTTGGTATCCCACGGACAAGGACAGTAAAGTGGCTACGGTTGGTCGTTGTTCGAACAAGATGAAGCAACCTCAGTCTAGCAATATGCTTGTATTCCTAAAGCAACAATGTAGGATTTTTTTTTTACAAATAAGGTTCCTGAAGATTAAGGTAAACGAACATTTAAGTAATTTTGAAAGGTAAAATTACTGATGCGTACCATATATAGAAGAAAGCAAGCTACACCAGATATGATGTACAGCACGACGCAATGGACCCAGAGCCTGCAGTTATGACCAAACAAAATCCAAGAGTATAAGTTCCAAAGAAAACTGCCTAAATGATTACGTGACCAGTATATACAACAAACACAGAACTAATAACTTAGATCATAGGTAACACCGGAACAAGGTATAAATCAGCTAAACAAAAGATGAAACATATAAGATGGCATATTCAATGAACCAAGTTAGCCTCCTCATAACCAAATAAGAGAAGCTCAATTGCTCACCATATTGATTTCTCTTTCATATTTCCTATTGTAAATGTCTCCAATGATGCTGAAGGAATCCGTTCATGCTGCATATCTTGTCCAAAATAATTCAAGGGGAGAACTCCAAATAAACAAAGAATGGCAGCTAATGAGAATATGTGTATGCTGTTGAAAAAAAACATACATCAGCTAACTGAATTTGGATGTTGGAACTATGAAGTGGAAGGATATACAATAAGCAGGAGTATAGCAAAGAGGTTTCTAATATAATAATGTTTCCTTTTAGTATACGGATGTTTACATCATCTGTAAAAAGAAGAAACCCACATCCACCAAGAATGGTGGCGATTAAATAATGCTTGTGGACACAGAAGTAATTAAATTGGACTAAACTGTAACAAACATCCCTCAGATTGTCCATTTGACCAGTTAAGTCTACCGGTTTCATTTTGATCTAGGAGGTGCTTAAATTTATTAAGTTTATTGTTTCTATCATCTCTACATTAAGATATCAGATCACATTCCTATTTTTCTGCAATTATACAAAGTTAATTCGATTTTCTTGTTGGGTTTTCATATTAAAATGTTCTGAATTTTTCTAGTTTTAAGGAGGAAAATCATGTCACTCACATATCAATGATTAGAATGAAAGCAATATAGCTTAAAAATCACATCGGCATGTTGCTATTTTCAAAATTGAACCTTCTACTCGGCACAACTCAAAAGATATCTATCATAAACATCGAACAGTAAATATTGCAGAGGCAAAGAAAGCAAAAGTAAAAATGTATGCACCTAAATACTAGAACTCTATTGAAAACAACTGCATCCAACCCAGCAGTAGATAGGATCTCATCTTCCGTGCATTGCAGACTTCTCACAATCCAGCTAGGGGATGGAACAAATCTCTCCAAAATAAAAGCCCCTCGGAGCCGCTTATGCTGCTCAGCAATCCTTCTCCCAAAATAGACCTTAACATTCTGTGGCTGCTTTCTCAGAACGGAATAGAATGACAGAAAAAGTATACAGAGACCAATGTTGATTCCAGCAGAGGTCAGAAGAGCACCAACTTTCATCTCTTTCTAAACAAATATACAAGACTCAATACTCCTTATGTCATCTGAATACAAAATATTTCATAGCTCTGTTGGCGCCTGCAAGAAAAAATTGGGTTATGAAATTTCATATAACATATATATAAGATTTACAGACTTTATCTTGAATTAATTCTGCATTCACATTCTTCCAATGTGCACAAAAGAAACTAAAACATGAGTATAAAAGGGGCAGCCCCAGTGCATGTAGCTCCCGCTTGCGCAGGGTCTGGGGAAGGGTCCGACCACTTTGGGTCTATTGTATGCAGCCTTTCCCTACATTTCTGTAAGAGGCTGTTTCCAAGACTTGAACCCGTGACCTCATGGTCACAAGGCAGCAGCTTTACCACTGTGCACAAAAGAAACTAAAACATGAGTATGCACCACCTAAAAACAGTCACATGCTGGCCAATTCCATTGCATTTGGTGAAGACAAAGAAGAGTAGAACTAACAGGAAACCCTCTTGAATATTGAGCAAATACTACAGATTAATATTGAACTTTTCTGTTTTATTTTCTTGTCAAACAGATCAATTTTACAAAGACTGAAAAATCAAACCCACGTGATTGACTTAAAGCGAGCAGCCCAATATAAAAGAAGATTGGGCGATGCTAAATGAATGGTAGAAGCATCAATTGCCAAGGACATGCAAATATTCAAACAAGAGTAACAAATTTTGGAGCAAAATAACTGGCATTAGGCAGGGGAAGATTTATAGTAGAAAAAATATAGTTCAGATCCAAACTCAAATCAAGCCCAACGAATATGGCTCAGATGACAAGCATCTTTCTTTATTGGGAAAATATTAACCTGCCATGGATGGTGAACACTGAACAGTAGGGGTCACCGAAATACGAGACAAGAGTGTAGGCGTGCAAAGGCGACTGCAGGAGCCTGTAATGAGGTGGGAACAAGTGGCTGCTAGGTAGATTGGGGGGATTTCAGTGTGAAATTGAGATTTGAAATGGGTCTAGATGCGGTGGGATTTAAATTTCAAAGTATTATATATTTTCTCAAGTAGTTATCTGAATAATTATTGTGGATACAAAGAAAGCCCCTAATTATTTGTACATATGTTTATAAAAACTTTCTATCAAGGTTGAGTACCCAAGACGGAAAGAATATTGGCCAAACAAAATATAGATCCTCACCCAAAACTAGGTCTGGAAGAAAGCTTAGGTGGCCCTGCAGATTATGCCAATTAGTTAAAGTCTTAAAGCTATATAAGTTGTGTATGTGCGTGCATTTAGCCCAAGCTGTGTTACTGCATTGTAACTATGCAAGCATCATCACCCTTTTCCTGCATGCATGATGCAGATCTCACCTCTATTTTCTATATATAACTGCAGGAAATGAAGTGCTTGATTAAAACAAAGCCTGCGAATATCAGATACAAGAGGTTGACTGTAGTGTAAAAGAGTGCAGAATGGAATATATATCTGACAAACTTTTAAAAAGAGAATACATATCTGAGAGATCCCATGGAGACATGAAGAATCTAAAGGATAAACAAATCTTGTCATTGTCAACGAGTCACAGTGAATTAAGCAATTGGACAGGCCCTTAAACACTTCAGAGTTCATACTGTTTGTTCAGCTTCAAAAGCCAAACAGTTCATCGACTAGAAGAGCCCATAGCATCTGCTTTACTGAACACATAGGTTGAGGCATTCCATCTGGCCGCAACGTGGCGTCCTAATATTAGAATATCACCCAAATCAAACTATTTTATCTTCTTCTTTTGACTGAACCAACCAGTTTATCACGTCTAGTTCACTCAACATGCAGATCAGGTTCAGGCACTCAATCTATCCGCAGTGTCGCAGGCTAAGATTAGAAACAGCCAATCGCCTAAGCACTTGGGTTCAGCTTCAAAAGGCCAGTTTTATTCCCCATCTTTTGACTGGACTGGAATATAACCAAGAGTTGATCAACTAGAAGAGTCCACAGCATCTGCTTTACTGAACATAACATACAGGTCAGGTTCAGGCATTCTATCGGCCGCCGCGTGGCATCCTAATAGATTATCACCCTAATCCAGGCGCACTTTCCTCTTCTTTCGACTGAAACAACCAGTTCATCGACTGGGAGGGAGACTCCATGGCGTCTATTTAACTCAACATACATACAGATTAGGTTGTCCCAGCGTCACAGCAGGCTAAGATTAGAATAGCCAAATCACCAAACCCACCAAATTAAGAAGCACCTCGCCCAATCCAAAACGCGCATCGAATCAAAATCAAACACCAGGAGTGCACTCAGACATCTCCCGCCAGATCACCATGCACAATATTACTAAGATTGGCAGACCGCGCATAGACAACTAACAAGCATAGCACCAAATCCATCTACCAGGCCCGACTCATCACGACTTTTAACCACACAAAGAGTATTA
The DNA here is from genome assembly GCF_002162155.2 of Triticum dicoccoides. NCBI lineage: Eukaryota > Viridiplantae > Streptophyta > Magnoliopsida > Poales > Poaceae > Triticum > Triticum dicoccoides. The sequence goes on along the minus strand of NC_041386.1, from coordinate 592,767,820 downwards.
CTCACCTGTCAGTCAGACACCTCCTCCAACTCGACGAGTGCCGCCGAATCCAGCAATGCAGCTTGATTCCTCCTCCAAACCCTACGTAATTAAACGCCACATGAAGAAAATGTTAACATGGGGCAAAGACAAAGTGAATCCATTGTAAGTTCAAATAGAAGGAGCAAGGTGGCTTCATTATTTATCAGTACATAACTGGAGCAGATGAAGTGCTTGATTAAAACAAAGCTGTGAATCTTAGATGCAAGAGGTTGACTGTAGTGTAAAAGAGTACAGAATGGAATATATATATCTGACAGATCCCATGGGAGACATGAATGAAGAATCTAAAGGATAAACAAATCTGGCCATTGTAAGCAATTTCACTTGACAGCCAGAAAATTGTTTAAACACTTGGACAGGCCCTTAAACACTTCAGAGTTCATACTGTTTGTTCAGCTTCAAAAGCCAAACAGTTCATCGACTAGAAGAGCCCGTAGCATCTGCTTTACTGAACACATAGGTTGAGGCATTCCATCTGCCCGCAACGTGGCGTCCTAATATTAGAACATCACCCAAATCCAATTATTTTATCTTCTTCTTTTGACTGAACCAACCAGTTTATCATGTCTAGTTCACTCAACATACAGAACAGGTTCAGGCACTCAATCTATCCGCAGTGTCGCAAGCTAAGATTAGAAACAGCCAATCCCCTGACCACTTTGGTTCGGGTTCAGAAGGCCGGTTTCATTCTCCATCTTTTGACTGGACTGGAATATAACCAAGAGTTGATCAACTAGAAGTGTCCACAGCATCTGCTTTACTGAACATAGCATATAGGTTAGGTTCAGGCGTTCCATCGGCCAGCCGCAATTTGGCATCCTAATATTAGATTGTCACCCAAATTCAGTTGCTCTTTCTTGTCCCTTTGACTGAAATACCCAGTTCATCGACTGGGAGGGAGAGACTCCATGGCGTCTTACTTAACTCAACATACATACAGATTAGGTTGTCCCAGCGTGGCAGAAGGCTAAGATTAGAATAGCCCAATCACCTAACCCACCAAATTAAGAAACACCTCGCCCAATCCAAAACGCGCATCGAATCGAACCAAAATCAAACGCCGGGAGTGCACTCAGATCACCACACACAGTATTATTATCACTCAGATTGGCAAGCCACGCACAAACAACCAACAACTAACAACCAAATCCGTCTGCTAGACTCGACCCCCGCCGCGCCCGACTTTTAACCACACGAAGAGCATTGCTCACCTGCCAGCCAGTCAGGCGCCTCCTCCGACTCGACGACTGCCGCCGAATCCAGCAATGCCGCTCGACTCCTCCTCCAGAGTCCAGACCCTGCGCCATCAAACACCAGAAGCAACAACGAAAAATTCAGAAAACGAGTACCCGCAGACACGCGCGCGGGAGAGAGGGGGGGCGAGAGATACCGGGAGCCCGGAGCCGTCGGCCGCAGTCGATCGCCGCGAGCGGCCGGTCCGACGGCGCCGCCGCCGGAATGGGGAGAAATGGGGCGGGGATTGGACGGATTGGGGTGCTGGTGGATGGGGGTGGGGATTGGAGAGCGATGGTTATACGGTAGCAGGCAGCAGTTGTTGGCGATGGTGAGAGGAGTCGGTGGACTCCGAGGTGGAAGTTTCGACGGGAAGGAATGGGTGGGTGGGGGGAGAAAAGGGAAAGCGACCCAAGCGCACGACTGTGTGGCGACTAGCGAGGAGGAGTCAAACAAGACACGCGAGAAAGATTTCTTCTGGTTCTTACCGGAAAAAGTGGTGAACAAGGGTGGGGTGGGGATGCGGTTTGGCTTCTGAGCCGTTGCTGCAGCCACGTAGGAAACTGAATATCACTGCTTTTCTTTCAGTTGGTGAAACAATATATGACTTTTCTAGGGGGAATTGAAACAACATAACTTTCTTTATGGGAGATTGAAAGAACACCATCACTGTTTCTAGGCATTTTCTAGGCATTTTGATTCGCGGGATTTTGAAGATACGGGGATAGGATGAACGAGTTATTAGAAAAAAAATTAGCCATTTATTATCTTTGGAATTTTGAAGATGCGATGATGGAAAACCCTGATATTAAAATGCCATGCGCACCTCTATGAACGTCTGCACATATTAATAAACTGACGGCCACGCGCTTTGTACATGGTTTTAGCCATACGTCGGTCGGCGGTCGGTGACCAAACTAATAATAAAGACAAACAAACCCAGCATAAGTAAAATATACATGCGGCTCACAGGATGCAAAGTGTACGTGCAGCTCCACCGATGTCTTGAGGCTTTGGCACCTCATGTCATTATCGATCTGCATCGGTAATCCGTAATCGTCCGTTCAATCTTGACTATAACCCATTGCCCTTGTGATGTCATTTTCATAGCCTTTAAGAAACTGCAGAGAGGACAGGGTGCGGTTAGAAGTCGAAATCACGATGATTTGTGGTAATAACAATTATTTTCAGTACCAACGTTCCCTTTTTTCTTCTATTTATTTGCTTTTTTTGCAGGAATAGTTGCTTTTATATTAGTTAACATTCAGAAGGAAAAAACGACTAAAAGGTGGCTACGTGAATTAACATGATTTTAAGCTCTTTCTGTCTTTTCGCGTGGGCAGAGAAAATTAGGTGAAACATTAGCTTAGCTGCCCCTGGAAACTGGAAAGCAATGCATGATTGCACATAATCTATTGGCTGCTTTTTTCACCAAGGAATGACGTTTGCTACTTGGCGCTTTAGACTTTATATATGTGGGAATCCGTCTCTTCGCGAATTCAGACGAAGGAGGCTCAAATAAAAGCAAGATATGTTTAAAGCAAAAAATACTATGTAAATTTTGTCTCGCAGTTAGCAAAGTACATCTTTTTATCTCTAAACCCTAAAATTGGACAAATTTAACCCTGGGCTTTACACGATAATGTGCGTTGCCCCACTCATCAAAACAATAATAACTGACGATGTGGCGGTGATTTCACACACGTCATAGCCTACTCATATAAGAAATATCAGAATAAAGCTTTTACAAAATATGAAAAAAAATATACAAGATACAAGATACATAAACAGTGCAAATTGATAACCCACAAGTATAGGAGATCGCAACAGTTTTCGATAAGTAAGAGTGTCGAACCCAACGAAGAGCTAAAGGTAGAACAAATATTCCCTCAAGTTCTATCGACCACCAATACAACTCTACGCACGCTTGACGTTCGCTTTACCTAGAACAAGTATGAAACTAGAAGTACTTTGTAGGTGTTGTTGAATAGGTATGCAAGATAATAAAGAGCAAGTAAAAATAAAGTAGGGGCTGTTTAGATGAAAACACAACTAAATTAGTTTTAGCAAAGAGCTTTTGTCAACAAGAAGGTTATTTGTCCCTAGGCAATCGATAATTAGACCGGTAATCATTATTGCAATTTTATTTGAGGGAGAGGCATAAGCTAACATACTTTCTCTACTTGAATCATATGCACTTATGATTGGAGCTCTAGCAAGCATCCGCAACTACTAAAGATTCATTAAGGTAAAATCCAACCATAGCATTAAAGTATCAAGTCCCCTTTATCCCATACGCAAACAACCTACTTACTCGGATCTGTACTTCTGTCACTCACGCCACCCACCATACTGAGCGAGGGGGAGAGAGCCCCCCTCCTTCTTCTTCCTTGACCTCCATCCTAGATGGGAGAAGGGTTTCCCCTCTGGTCCATGGCCTCCATGGCGTGGGAGGGGCGAGAGCCCCTCCGAGATTGGATCTATCTCTCTGTCTCTCTCTGGTTCTGCGTTCCCAGATTCTTCTCTTTCACCGTTTCTTATATTCCCGGAGATCCGTAACTCCGATTGGGCTGAAATTTTAACACGATCTCTATCCGGATATTAGCTTTCTTGCGACGAAAGAAGGGCTCCAACCGCCTTACGGGGTGGCCATGAGGGTCAGGGGCGCGCCCCCTACCTCGTGGGCCCCTTGAGCATCGTCTCGCGTGGATTCTTCTTCCCAAAAATCATATATATTCCAAAAAAAATCTCCGTCAGTTTTTATTTCGTTTGGACTCCGTTTGATATGGATATTCTGCGAAACAAAAAACATGCAACAAACAGGAACTGGTACTGGGCACTGGATCAATATGTTAGTCCCAAAAATAATATAAAAAGTTGCCAAAAAGTATATAAAAGTTGAATGATATTGGCATGAAACAATAAAAAATTATTGATACGACGGAGACGTATCACAAATCCACTGTTCTAATGGCATAAAAGTTCCCAAACAAAATTAACATGCAAAAGGTTGTTGCTTTCTACTTTGTCAATGTTATCATATTTTATTTGAAATCGTCACATTGCTTTAGTTTATCGTCTTGACAATTGGTTTTGATCTACCAAGTACACCTTAAATTTATATACGGAGTGTGACACTCTCTTTCGGCAAATATTTATCGGTTCTTCAATCATCAAGGGACTTTTGGAGGTTCGTTTTTCTATATACTGGAAGTATTTTTGTTCCTTGTTGAAAAAAATAAAAGAATGTCTAAAACTATAATAATAAGCATACAAAGGTATTCTACAACAACTTGGCATATTATGTGGTTATAAGATAAATTGACATGGCCTATTTTCAACTGCTATCTGCAAGTTCGTATATTTTATGCAAAATGTGTAAAACACTGGTTTTTAGTAAGATTAATTAGAAGTATGTTTTCTTAAACCACGTGCATCTACCCTACTAAAACCTACTCCCTTCGGTTCAATCTTAAGTGACATTTTTGTATCGGTACGATATTTGGCATGAAACTTTAATAATTAGTTTATACCATAGTACATTTATATAACAAAGTATAATTTATGTATTTTAAGGACAATTTTTCAAGACAAATATATACACATTATTTTAAATTTTAAAATATAATTAATTATTATTACTAGTCAATTCTAAAAGGTCATGAATGGAAGTTTGTCGTAGGTGTTACCTATTTGTGAACTAGATGAGAGTGGCATTTTGGCACACGGGAGCGCATGCCCCTGGTTTTAAAATGTGTTTTATACGTATTTTGAAATGTCAAAAAACTTCGAACAAAAATTTGGCGCGTACATCTTAATATTGTACGTACTCACAAAGTTGTTTCGCGAAAAACCGACAAATTATGTGTCGCATGTGAAAAAGACAAAATCTGGTGTTAAAAAGTGCTTTTCACAGACATCTTTTTGTCTTTTTTACAGAAGCTACAAAAAATGTTGGTTTTCTCCGAAACTTGACGTGCACACATATAATGTCGAGATTTTTGCGCCAAATTTTTGTTTGGAGTTTTTTCACACTTTGAAATGTTTTTTCCGTTGGCAGGAGTACGCGCTCCCATGTGCCAAAGCGAATTTTTGGTTACTAGATAGAGTATTTACTATATTTGCTTCTTAAATTTCTATTCAAATAAGGGTCTATCTGATTCATTATAAAAGTGGTCTATGTGATTCACTAGATTTCATAAATGATGAACTGAAGAAGCACATAAATTTTATGTCGTTGCATATGTATGTCGTATAAGTTGCATAATAGTTTCTCTCATACTAAATTAAAGCGTATAATATAATCACCTTATTTTTAAATGATAATATAATCACCCTTGAGACTTCTAACATTCCTAATGAATTGGTGAACACGGTTTGTAGCGACATGATACTAACAAATTAGCTGAAGTTATACAGATCCTTTACTTAGATCAAAACATTGTGTACTCCCTCAATTCCATAATATAGTGCATTTTTTAAAAGAAAGTCAAATTTTGTAAACTTTGACCAAGTTTATAGACAAAACTATTTATATCTACAATCCCAATTATATAAAATATGAAACTACATCTTATGATAAATCTAATGGTATATGTTTGACATTCTAGATATAAAGGGTTTTCTCCACGAACTTGGTCAAAGTTGTGAAGTTTGACTTTTCAAAGAATCTATATACACTATATTATGGAACAGAGGGAGTATTAAATAGCAGCTTCCTAACAGTCGCGGCCCCATTATCCCTACTCAGCAGCCACAACCGCCTCCTACTCTTCTCGTTGTTGCTAGAGACTAGCTACTGGGCTAAGCCTAGTCACTGGTCGATGAAGATGGTGGCGGGAAGGTTTCTACTCATGTAGCCTTTTTAGCGGTGAGATGCAATCTACGAGTGGCTTGAGGTGGAGGGTATGGATGTGCAGCGGTGGCAGTGACATTTCTTGCTGGGCCGAAATCCTCTGGTGGCGAGGCATTGGTGAGTTTCAGGAATCATTGCAATTGTAACACAAAAAGTAAGCATTAATTATGAACATGGAAATAAATAATATTTTATTATTGCATATTTTCAGCCGGTTTTACTTGACAATGTCGGTGTTTTTGCGTCATTACATTGCTTGAACTTGACCTTCAGAGTGAAAAACCAGACTTTCGGTGGTTGGATTGAGCGTCATTCCTTACGTGCTGCTGCTAAAGAATATATTTTGTTGCCATTATGATGTCAAATTAACGATGATCGTTGTGGGTGGTCGTTGCTGTAATTCGTCGATCAATGTTTTGATTGTTTTTTCTTTCTTCGTTCGCTTTGTCATAGCTCCGATCTTTTATGGTTTTGCTTTTATGCCGACGTAATTTGTTCTGTGTGTGCGTTGATGTTAGATTTTTTATCTGCATTCTTTTAACACAGTACATACGCAAGCGCTCATACATACGCGCATACACTCGTTCTTATAAACACACACCGTACATCTATGAGCATTTTCGGAAGACTGTGCTTTTTTTATCCGTGTTGATGTTAGGTGTGAGCGTACATCCTAGTCATGGGGATGTCGGGCGCGCACCGTAGGTTCTACCAAAAGGGAAACAGCCCACGATGCTACTAGCGCGGTGCAGCCTCGTAGGTCGTAGCCGCGGTGGCATAAGATGCCGAGCACCGGCCACGTACGGTGGATCCAGCACGCAGTCTCGCAACGGCCGACGTGCGCGGGGTACCATGCCTCGAATCACGCACACGCGCCCGGCATGCAAGCAATGTGCCGACGTCGTGGAGCCGGTCCATAGGCCAGCTTATATATTTTGTCACAGGTGCAGCACATCACACACGTTCTTCTTTTAGGAGTAGCTCCCCTTATTATCCTCCTTTCTATATTGCTCCTATTTCCGTCGGCCGTCATTCTCGTGGTTGTCAATGTCTTCGCTTTGCTTTCGGTGGCTCGGGCAACAAGTTTGACAATATAAAAAGTAGTACTATAGATCAAATTTGTGGCTCTTGTAACAAGTTTGACAATATAAAAAGTAGATCAAATTTGCTAGCCTAAGCATGTCTACTACCTACCTACCTACCCAAGCATATCTTAGGGCTCATTCGATTTATAAAGTTTTTAAGTAAAAGGAATATAGGATAAATAAAGGATTAATAAGATGCTAAAACTCCTTAGGAATTATATCAATATACACAATCCTAAACCTTGTGCAGTCGCGGCCTTGGTCGGCGCCCACCGATGCTTCTCTCCTCGGTGGCAATGAGATGAGACTCCTTTGTACAACAACGGTCCAAACAGACAGCTCCACCCCCCCTCCCCCGCCCCCGCCCCCGCCCACCGACACACACAGTCCATTTTGTGTCGCTCGTGCGGTGCTCAAGTATGTTTGGACTTGCGCGGTAAGATGTCCCTGCTTGGCGGCTGCCAGTGGACAAGGGCGCCGTCTGTGGGTGTTGTCTCATCCTTGGAGGCGTAGTCCATTTTTTCTAGCCGTGCACCGAAGGAAACCCTAGGTTCGGTTCATCGGGCCAGGCAGCGGCGGCACCACAGTGTCATCTCCTTCTTGGAGGCACTGCTTGCGTGCCCATAGAGTCTATCAGATCGGAAGTGGAGTTGGATGCCTCGTCGGCCTCATCGGCGAGGCTCGGGGTGGAGTGTTGCTTTGGTTTTGGTCGGTGCTATGGCCTTGGACGCAATGTATTCCATCTCCGAGGCCTCTTGGGCGACATGGCCTCAGGTCCGGCTGGTTCCCACTGTCCGCCTGCCTATTCTCTTAGACACTTTGGATGAAGGGTGCGTTGATTCGGCTATGACTTGTTTTTAGGGTCGTGCTTCCGGGACCATGTCAAGCGACATTATAAAATCCGAGTTAGCTACATTAATAGCCTTGTGGTTAACAATACATAGTTTATATACATACTTTCTCCGTCCAGAAATACTTGTCATCAAAATAGATAAAAGGAGATGTATTTAAAATACGAACAAGTATTTTCGGCTATGACTTGTCATCAAAATACATAGTTTATAGCCCTGACATCACTAGGTCTGACTCCTAGCGCCGCCTCCGAGATGTTCGGTTTGGTTGTGACGCGGCCTTGGTGCTCTGTGTTGTGTCTCTCCGTCATTCGTGGCCGGAGGTCGAGCATGGTGGATTGTGTGTCGTTGTAGTCCCGATGTGTTGTTAACGTGATGTGATTGCCGTAGCGTGGTATCAACACCTTTTATGGTTCTGATGCACTTTTTTTTTCTAACATCAGTACAGACGTAAGCGGTGCACTTCTTCATGGTGTACATATCCTCGAAAATAAAATGTTTTTTTTTGAGGATCTCGAAACTAAATTATTGGAGGTGTGGAAGCAGCGGCACATGCCGACAGCCCATAAACAAACTGGTCCACGGAGGCGCTTCCAGCAATTTCCGCAGGGCGAATCGGACACGAACACTCCCGCTCGCTGCCCGGTGGGCCCACCCAACCGCCAGCCAGGGACGAGCAGGCCTGGCCCACATGTCATAGAGACGCACGTCCCCGTCCTCTTCACACGCCCAAGCTGCGCTCAGTCCAAATACCGAAACGGCTCACTGGGAAAAGGGGAGAAAAAACAGAGCTCAATAACTTCGAGGAGGAGGAGAGGCGTGGCGGGGGAAGGAAGGGAGGGAGGGAGCTCGTCGTCGTCGTCGTCGTCGGCGGCGGATGGCGGTGGAGTACCGCTGCTGCGGGGGCCCCTTCTTCGAGCACATCGCCATCATCGTGGTGCTGGTGCTCTTCGCGGGGCTCATGTCCGGGCTCACCCTCGGCCTCATGTCCCTCAGCCTCGTCGACCTCGAGGTCCTCGCCAAGTCCGGCACCGACAAGGACCGCAAGTACGCAGGTGATGCCCCCATTCCCGCCCCCATTCCTCCGCGCGCTCTGCTTCCCCGCGCCCGATTTGGCTGGCACTAGTACTATTTCAGTCTGGGGTTTGCTCTGTTGCCCGTCCCCCGGGCCGGCTCGCCATTTCGCCGAACAGCTTGCACGCGTCGGCCCCGCCGAGGAATCGAAATCAGATGGCGAATGTTGGGGGCGCGCTGCTGCGAGGAGCTGGCGAATCGTTTCGGTTTTTCGTCCGCGGGGATCCACCCTGCTCAGAAAGGATTGCTTGTAGGAGTGCTTTCCTTTTCTTTCCTTTCCTTTCTTGTCTTGTCTTCATCGATGAATTCGTGCTGTTCATCGGGGGGCTTGGTCACCTCGTTAGTTTGTTCGCGTCCTGTTCAAGGAGATGGTGACATATGGTACGCTCGGTGCGCTGGCTTGTTCTCTCGGAAAGTGAGAGGTCGTAGCATAGCACTGGCACAGTACAAGGGGGGAAATGGAAAATTATGTGAGATGCGTCTGTCAGTACAAGTTAGAAAAATAATACTCTGGTCTTCTTTTAATCCTGGGTTATTTTTGTCCCTTATTGAACCCTGATATGATTGGAGAATGGAGACCGATGATGAATTCTAGGCTTATTTCTTTAGTTGATTGAAATGCAAAACATGCCAACTACCTTGTTCTATGAGACGCATGTTTCAGATGCAAATAGAAACATCTAATGTAATTTCTTAGGTGTTAATAATAATATTCTGTTTGCAGCTAAGATATTGCCCGTCGTGAAAAACCAGCACCTTCTGCTATGCACTCTTCTGATCTGCAACGCTGCAGCTATGGAGGTACTCTTCTTGATTTTCAAGTCACCCCCTCTATATAAGTCAAGTAGCTGATAACATACTTCTTGATCCATATTAGGCACTGCCAATCTTCCTTGATAGCCTGGTGACTGCTTGGGGTGCTGTTTTGATCTCTGTGACATTGATCCTGCTGTTCGGCGAGGTGAGTGGTTAAAACTTTACTTGTGATGCTCAAATGCATGGTATGGTATGCTAATAGTTTGATATGAACAGATCATACCACAATCTATCTGCTCACGGTATGGGCTGGCAATTGGTGCCTCGGTTGCTCCGTTAGTCCGTGTTCTTGTTTGGATTTGTTTCCCTGTTGCATATCCAATCGCCAAGGTACTACTATACTCCTAGACTCGATGCGATTATCTACATGACGAGTTCTTGAACATGCATGATTTGAACTTTTGCCCTTTCTGTTTCAGCTGCTGGACCATGTGCTTGGTCACGGTAAAGCGGCACTTTTCCGCAGAGCTGAGCTAAAAACACTTGTGACACTGCATGGAAATGAGGTAACAGAACTGATTGTCTAATCTTTCAAATTGAAATACCGTGAGACTGCGTCGATCTTAGACAGTTGTAAGGTATTTATTTCTGTATGTAAGTAGATATTGAGGCCCACTTCTCTCTTCCTGCTCACCGTCTATCCAGGAAACATGATATAGGGTCACACACATTATGTAGTGTCTGCCTAGTAAATGCAATTTTGGACACACCTTCATGATAGCAGTTTGTATATCTTCTTAAATGGAATCCACATTCCTTAAATACTGTAAGCATTTTTGGAACACAGTGATATACTCCGCCAAAAAATTTGCGCACGAAACAGAGAATATGTTAGTGACCTGTGAGGTCTAAATATCTTTGATGTGCAGACGGTGGTTGGTCTGTGGTAGGATATCACAAGTAGCTATAAATACTGATAGGGATGAATTTCACATAACTTGGCATGTGGGTTCTAGATGCTAGTTTGGATAATACATCATGTGATTGTAGCTACAAAAACATGTACAATCCATTATCCCAACCAGAGGTTCCAAACCATGCTGATCTGCTGGTCTACACGTTTACTCTCTGGATTGGTCTGAGATTTATTAGCAGAACGAACTTGATTCATGACAATCTGGCCACCAAATAACCGAGGATACATGCTGCTTCGTCACATGGAAGATCAACGGGCGATAAAAGTGGTCGGACCCTTCCCCGGACCCTGCGCAAGCGGGAGCTACGTGCACCGGGCTGCCCTTTACCTTGATGCATCTTAATATATTTTTTGCTTTTGCAAGCCAGTATATTTGTCACTGAACACACCCTAAATAATCCTTGTCACCATTTATTTTATTCACCAGGCATGCCACTTTATCCCCTTTAGCCTGCATTGCTAGTTTTTAACTCCGACTTATCTTATTACTAAACAGGCTGGTAAAGGTGGAGAGTTAACCCATGATGAAACAACTATAATAGCTGGAGCTCTTGAGCTCAGTGAAAAGAAAGCTAAAGATGCTATGACACCTCTTTGTGATACATTTGTGATTGATATAAATGCAAAGCTCGACAGGTACTGGATTGTCTTGTTGAACAATAATTCGATTAAACATGGGCTACAGTTATGCATGTTTCTCTTTTGTTAAAATGCATGATGTTCTGTTTAGCACATAGTTCAATCATTTGTGTTCTCTTTTGTGCAGGAAACTAATGCAAGAGGTCATTGAGAAAGGTCATAGCAGAGTGCCAGTTTATTATGAAAAGGATACAAACATTATTGGATTGATATTGGTAATTCTATATTCTGCTTTTAAATTGATATGCAATTTTGTCACAGTTTTTTATTTGGATGAAAGGTTTTAGTATTTTCTATTTCCTCAGAATTAGCACCTGCCAGTTTGTGCCTTGTTGGACAATGATATTTGAGCAGAACAGGATTCACAAAATCGACCAAGATCTTTAGTTTCTGGCCAGATAGATATCCACGAGTTATTCTGTAGGTAAAAGGCAGGAAATTGGTGGGCACTGGGGTTGCCAGCCCTGGGTAGAGTAGTTTGACACTTGTATGACTCAAGTTTAGAGTCCGATCAGAGTGGAGGCTTTTGTATCCGTGTACCTGCATTTGAACTAGGATTGCATATTATCTGCAAGAGAGGTGACTGCGTATTAAGGACTTAAAATTTTGCTTTTTATTTTGTATTATTTTATATACAAATAATAAAACTGGTAACCTTTCATGTGGGCAACTGTATTGTACTCATCTATATTTTGCTATATATTTTCAGGTGAAGAATTTATTATCCATTAACCCTGATGATGAAATTCCCATAAAGAGTGTAACTATCCGCAAAATTCCTCGGTATGGTATAGTCCAAAATTTTATGTATATATTTATGCTGTTTAATATAGTTGAGTAGCTCCCGTTCAATGCAACTATTAATGGCTGTGAATCGCTGGTCTGTCTGTCACTGGCTGATCTATATAAGTCAAAATACAAACAAAGTGATCCCATACTCGCTTCTTATATCTTCTCAAAATACAAACAGAGTGAAGTAGAATACATGAACAGAAGGACATGTATTTTTGCTCATTGGAAATTCTGGAATTGTGTACCAAGTATTTGTATGTACAGCTTACATCTCTGCACCTTGTTATATAAATTCAGCGTTTCAGAAGACATGCCCCTGTATGACATCCTAAATGAATTCCAGAAGGGCCACAGCCACATGGCGGTTGTCATAAGGCAAAACATTCCAAACTACCCAGCTAAGCAGCCCAGCATCGATGGTGGATCTCTTGGTGAGCAGCTCCAAGGCAGTCCGTAGTTCTTCTGAACTTGCATGTCGCACGCATATGTAAACTGCCGCCGTCCAGTTTTCTGAGTTTCTCTTTGTTCTCCTGCCTTTTGGTGTCAAAAACAGAGGTCGCCATCGCCATTGATGACAAGCAGGGTGAGAAGGTTGCGAAGAGTCTCACTCCGCTGCGGAGGTGGAAGAGCTACCCCAACACCCAGAACTCCAACACGGGGAGCAGGAGGGGGAAATGGTCCAAAGACCAGTCGGACGTCCTCCAAGTGCACGAAGAGCCGTTGCCCACGCTGAGCGAGGATGAAGAAGCCGTCGGCATCATAACCATGGAGGATGTCATTGAAGAACTGCTGCAGGTTAGTTCCCGCAAAGAGCTCATCATTTTTACCTTCTCCAACGCATGCGACTTGCACTTGTTACAAAGGATGGTGATATTTCAAATCCACGCTCATAATGGTTGTTCTCCTTGTCGACAACATAAGATGTGCTGTACAAGATGATGATCGTTCTACCAACCTGTTGATCTTTTTCTTTTCTTTTTTGCGGGGGACCAACCTGTTGATCAGTGTGGTGTATGGTTGCTTCAAGCTCAAGCATGTATAGACTGTTTTTTTGCAGTACTACATTAACTGTTTTTTTTTTGTGTGTGTGTGGTGCGCAGGAGGAGATCTACGACGAAACCGACGTACATGTTGAGGAGCAATAACACATTGCTTGCTAGGGTTTACGCACACGGTAAACTTGCCGTTTTGGCTGGAGCCGGAAGCAAAGTTGCGTGCCACGCCAGTTTCTTTTCTTTTTTTGTGCCGAGGGGAAGAAGAAACAATATATGTATGTATGATAACGTAACGTTGTACTGCTACGTGTGAATAGACAGAGACCGCAAATATTAGTTCGTCTGAAGTGTTGATACGAATGCCGGGTGCATGCATTTGTAGTGGAGGATCGATGTATGTATGTCCTGCAGCAGAATCTGCAGGGCGGCGAGGTTTCCTGGAAACTGCACCGACCAAATATCCCGAGATGTTACATGCCAGTGGAGTGCACCCTCGTTTTTTGCGCCCGAGACTGGTAGCAGCATTCCCGCTGCAAAACGTTCGTGCGGTGTGGTGCAAGTGCAACCCCAGCCGTGCGGACGGGCAGACCCCGTGGGAGGGAGCATGGCAGCGTGCCGCATTTAGAGCAGCTACGGTGAACGGCCGATACGGCACTGTTCCCCCGGCTGGGGCCTGTTTGTCAAGGACTCAAGGTACTAAGCACGACAAGCGTGGCACGCACACGTAATAAACCCGGACTGAAATGAGGCGGCCTCTGCTCTCGCATCACTCGTCCAATTATTGCCCAAAATACGTACTGCAGTACGATTTGGACGTGTTCGCCGAGCTGTCTGCCTACCCTACCCGCCTACTTTCCGACAGGCCAAAAAAAAGGTGTACGTACGTCGAGGGTATATATTTACTCGAAGGAAACAGAGGCCGTGACCCACCGGCCGTAGAGCTGAGCAGCTAGATACGGGGCAGTAGTGATTAACCACGGTGCTGTGGGAATTGAAGCCCACGGAGAGTACGCTACAGTCCCACCCTACTTATGCATGAAGATACAAAGAGAGCCAGAGAGATAGAGAGAGGCACATGACGATATTGATGGCGCTGTACTGTACGTACGCAATACTACTACATGCGTGCTCGCCGCGCCGGCCCCTGTATGATACTCGATCGCGTACGTGACGCCGGTCCTGCTCCCGGTCCCCGTACGTACTGTACTGCGCGCGAGGTAATTACAATTGAAAAGGAACCAGCAGAAAAGGGGCCGGGGCGTGTTGCATCCGACAGAAACATGCGTAGGTTATTGCTGGTAGTTGTCATTAGGTGGTCTACGAGTATAGATGTAATTTTTATTTTTTTGATGTTTGTTGTACCGTCATGATTGAAGATGAATAGATCAAAAATTTCCCCGCAAAAACTAAGTAGGTTATTGCAGTTGTTTATTTCATTTTGGTTCTTATCTATGCTGGCTTGGATTTTAAGTATGTTGTGGTGGCGTTATGTTTCATTCGTATATTGTGTTGGGATGTTGATGGAGACTGCATTTGTTCTAAGAGGAGGGCAGGGTTGTTCGGTGTGTGTTTGTGGTATCCTTACATGTTTCGATATCGGTGTCAGCTCGGCTCCGTACTTCGCTCGCTCGCTTAGCTTTATTTTTTCCCGGTGCACCACTCCAAGCTCAGAAGAAGCCGACTATCGTATTTGAAAAAGTTCGGCCAATAACAAGATGTTCACGGGTTTTTAAAATCTTGGGTTTTACAAAAATTTCAATAAAAAGTGTTTATGAATTCAAAAAACCGCTCACTGATTTAAAAAACTTCATGAATTTTAATAAACATTGGTAAATTAAAGTATACAGAAATAAAAAACAAACAAGAGAAGAAAAATAAAAATAAAAGCTATTAAAAACAATAGAAAAAACAAAAAAATAAAGATAAACGAAAAATTAGGGAATACCTACTCAAACTAGGAAAATTGGATGTCCACCAACACACAGTCATATAGTGGGGCTC
Source organism: Triticum dicoccoides (assembly GCF_002162155.2). Taxonomy (NCBI): domain Eukaryota; kingdom Viridiplantae; phylum Streptophyta; class Magnoliopsida; order Poales; family Poaceae; genus Triticum; species Triticum dicoccoides. The sequence goes on along the minus strand of NC_041386.1, from coordinate 592,752,521 downwards.
ATAACGACATCTACAGCCCCCTGCCCATTAGGAGGCTCCAAATTTAGAAAGCTTGTTCATAAATTAAAATGCAAAAAAAAAACTAAGAAGAAAAGAGAAAAACTATTTAAATGGTAAAAAGACATAAAAGAAAGAATAAATAAAAACCAGACAATATCTTCTCAAAACCGGTTAGTCCATTACTACTAGATAAGTGTTACTCTCAGCCAGGGACGTATCTTTAGACGCGGGGTCTATATGAACACCATAGCCCCGCATGCAGTAGGACGCTTTAAATCTAGCTTAGGGCATCTCCAATGGAGTCACAAATAGCCCGCAAACGTTTAGACCATGCTGTCCGGACGCACTTTGACATCCAACGCCAAGCCATATTTGTTTGCGAGCAGTTCGGATGTTCGAATTCCTGCAAACCGAAAGCAAACCTGTGAAGGTTCGCGGGAGTCCTGACATTCGTCACGTACCCCTCGTCCGCCCATGATGGCGAAAGGCCACTACTATTTGGCGGAAGATTGCTAATGACTATATGCATTTGACAGAAAGGTTGCTAAATGTCTATATGCATTTGGCGGAAAGTTGTTGAACGGACCTTTGGATGTAAACCTGGCAAACGCCGGGTCAGAGCGGGTTTCGGGACAGGCTTCTAAAAGCCCAACCTTCCTTTCCCTTGCATTTTCATAACCGGTGAAATGCCGAGTATGCACGAATTCCCCCAATTTTGCCGAAGACTGAGCCCGCCCGGAAGCCTAAAATACATTCTGTTTTCAAGCTCAAGCCCAGCCCAGAATCAAGCCCGAAAGCCCGACCCAAACGTTTAGTGTACACACATTGCAAGCCCGACCCAAAGCCCAAAAGTCCGGCCTGAAATACGAAAAAAGAGAAGCCTGACCCCAGCTGAATAGCCTTTAGGGCTGCAAAATAAGGCCCAAGCCCGCTCCGAATGACAAGCCCGGACTGGCCCGTCCCAAGTTTTTTGGGCCGGGCTGCCCATGCCCGGGTCTAGTTGGATGACCGACTCCTCTATGGTATTGTGTCCGGTCCATGAAGATAGTATGTTTATTGCAGAGATAGAAGACTAGGCCGGCGAAAAGCCAAAGCCATGTAATTTTGTTTTTGAGCGTAGAAATCATAATTTTAAAGCTCACAATCTTACCAAATTTGCTTGAAATTTAAATATAAGTAGACATATTTGATTGGGTTCGCCTCATGACTCGACTAGTGTATCTATGAACATCATTATCAATCAATAAAGTCGGGCGAGATTTCTCAAAAAAAAAAAGTAAACAGCGGCCTTTCTCAAAAAAGAAAATGTAAAACAGCCAGGCCCCGTGTATCACCGTTCCCTAAATGCGGTCGATGCGATCCGTGGCAGGGAGCGCCGGCCGCTGTATCTTCACAGCACACACCAGTGGCTTGTGTTTGTACGTACGTGTGTGATAGTGTGGTGTGACCCACGTGTGCAGTGTAGCAATGAGAACTGGCACACGATAGGATTTCAGGATCCCCGACCAGCCAGCGTATCTATTTCATCTACTCGGTCACATTAATGGAGTGCACCAAAAACATTCGCTCATCCTCTCGTTGCGACTCGCGAGGCGCGAATATGACGCATTTTCCCGGTTCAGTGCAGCGGCATCGCCCGTCTACTTCGCATGCGGGTTCCTTTTCCCTTTGTTGCCATCGACCCAACAGGCCAACACACGACCAGTGAGAGCATCTACAGCCGGCGTCTCAAACCCGTTTCATACATCTGGGCGAGCCGTTTATTCATTGACCGGTCACGATCCCCTTAAACGGGTCTCAAATGTCCGAACTGACCGACACCCCTCATATCCAGTTTAAATATGATGTGGATATAAGACGGGGTCCCACGCGGACTCGTCCGGAAACCCGACAGTCCGATGAACGCCTCCTCCGTCGCCGCGGCGTGAACGCCGCATGGCGTCGCTCCGGCTCGCCGTCCGAGAGCAATCCGCCTATTTTACCTCGTCGGAGTCCCGCAATCCTAGTCCATCCACCTCACCCTCTCCGCCCCGTTAGTCCAAGCCTATCCACCTCCTCCATCTCCCGCTCCGGCGCTCTATAATACGGTCCGAACACAGAGCTCGGCTACTGCAGAGGGACTACTACTTTCGGGCCACCAACACAGAGCACCTCACCAAGCTCAAATCCAAGCTCCATAGAATTTGTATGTTATTGTTAAGCTCTTGCGCTCGGTTCAGTGTTGCTCGCTTCCACTCAGAAGCAAGTACAATAGGGCCTCTTTGATTCACATGATTGTCAAAATGAAAGAATAGGAAAAATGCAGGAATAGGATAACATGTCCCATAGTATCCTACAGGATTTGAAAAAATGTTTGATAGCGCGGGAAAAACAAAGAAATTCTACAAAGAGGTTTGAGTGGATGGAAATTTTCCTCCAAAATGTAGTACAAATGGATCCTATGGAAAAATTCCTAATGATGCCAATCCTATGAATCAAACGAGCACCATGGAAAAAATTCTTAAGGATTCAAATCCTCCAAAAATCCTATGCAATTCCTTTGAATCAAAGGAGCCCTAACATGTTTCGAACATCCCCGCAAAACATCCAAAACTCCGGAAGAGATTTCTAGACAACCTTAGAGCTTGGCGTGGGAGCAAAATCGATTGGCGCTCAAGAAATTTCTAGACAACTTATGAGCAGCAAGGATTCACCTGTACAATGAAGATGAACTCGGCCATCTCTGAGCAGCCAACAGAGAGACCTGAATCTCGCTGAAGCGTCTCGTCTCGACCGAGACCAAGATGGTACTGCTCGGGAACCTCACGGCAAGTCCGGCGGCCACCTCGTCGGAGCAATCCTCTCCTCTTGCCGTTGTCGTCACCTAGCCTCCTCCCGTTGCCCGGCGGCCACCTCGGTGCAGACGGCGGTCTCTTCTCTTCTCTCCTCCCCTCCCAAGCCCCAAGTCTAAGTTGCACACGCACCCCGCACGCGGATGAATCATCACTTCTAGTATATATAGAGATGGAGATGCGGTGGTTTGGACTTGGGAGGAGTTAGAAGGAGGGCATGGTCCATGACCAGTGGGAGGGTCGAGCCCCGGATCAGTGACTTAGCACAAAGCTTGGCCAGAGGGATGACCGGTGTCGTGGATCAGTGAGGTGGCGCAAGCCAGACCGTGTGATGATGATGATGATGATGATGGCGGCACACACGCATCCTTGCTATTTCCAGCAAAGTGACCTCATTTTTCTTAATGGAAAGAATATTGCAATGGTCTGTCTATTTACTTTCGAGTCAAGTTATCCCATCCTGCTTTCTTTGAGAATGTCGAATATCAATTGTTCTTGAATTTGTACTTTATCTATCAAATGCTGAAGCAATCCTTCTCTCTTATTTCACTTGACAAGAATAACCAATGTGTGTTACAAGAAAAGAAAAGCAAATGGATCCGGTAACACGTCCAAACAAGAATAGGCATGGATCCTCAAACAAACAAGGACAAATTGATTATGTATGCGATTGACAAGTCGTCGTTTAGATAGATGGTCAAACAAGCAGCCACATTTGGTTTGATTGCATCTTCCAGCAACAATAATTCCATCAACCCATACATACAAAAAAACTCCAAAGGTGGCTTCAGAGTTAAGCATTTATAGATTTCGCACAAAGGAGTCATCTACAATTTATAGATTTCACACAAAGGAGTCATCTACAATTTCATTATCCAGGCCACAACATCACAGAAAGAGAGAAAGACACAGAAACCAAATGGATACAGCAGCCTTACATTTTTGTGCACAAATTAGCATTTGCTGTTCCTAATCTCTAGTTGTCTCTGGTGATCGTGGTTGTGACACCCCCGATTCAATCGTATACTATTCATACACGCAAATTTGTATGATCAAGATCCAGGACTTACAGGAAGATATCACAACACAACTCTAGACGCAAATTAAAATAATACAAGCTTTATATTACAAGCCAGGGGCCTCGAGGGCTCAAATACATAAGCTCGAATATACAAGAGTCAGCGGAAGCAACAATATCTGAGTACAGGCATAAGTTAAACAAGTCTGCCTTAAGAAGGATAGCACAAAAGCAACATCGATCGAAAAGGCAAGGCCTCCTGCCTGGGAGCCTCCTAACTAATCCAGGTCGTCAGCGACCGTCACCCAGAGATCCTAGCCTATCGAAGACTAGCATCTTCAAGCATCTTGCAGCATTTAGAAGAGTACAGAACAACATAATGTAAAGTAGTAATAGTGTTATCAACCTCGCCCAGAGATCCTTCCTTGACCCCCCTGCGAGAAAGCAATCCCAGAGCCATACGATCAATTTATCATCACAAGTATCCAGTTCTAGTTGTATTGATCGGGATATAACTCCAAGTGTCCGTTACCGTAGGACAAACTATCGATAGATGTTTTCTTCCCTGCAGGGGTGCACCAACTTACCCACCATGCTCGATTAACTCCGGACGGACACACTTTCCTGGGTCATGCCCGGCCTCGGCCAAACAATACGTCGCAGCCCGACCTAGGCTTAATAGAGAGGTCAGCCTGCCGGACTAACCCTATGCCACTAGGGGTCATGGGCCATCGCCCCGGGAACTCCTGCACATTGTGAACGTGGCTAGTGAGCAGACCTAGCTCCTTAAAAGGCAGGTGCTTACGCAGTCCAACCCGCCGCGCGCCGCTCAGTCGCTGACATCTAATACGCTTCGGCTGATGCATACGACGCAGAACGTCCATACTATGCCCACGTGATGGTTAGTGCTATCAGGCCAGAGGGCCCTGGGATCAAATATCCAAACCATTAGTGTGTTGGTAGCGCGGTCACGAGCAGAGACTCACGAAAGATGTGACCCCGTCGCCCCGTCTCGAGTACTTGCGGCAAGGGCTAAGAATGCCCGGCCACGCCTCGTAAGTATCTCGCGGGCACCTTCCAGGTCAACCCGACTCCACATCACTCGCAACTAAGCTCGCGCGGGTACCCCTCAGGGCCAATCCGTCTTTAGTAACTTGGTTCAGTGTAAAGTCATAGTAACCATAGTAACTGCGTGTCTAACACCAAGGGAAACCCTGAGGAACCACCCTCGGTGGATTCCACTCGATGTAATCATCAAGGTGAACAGAAGAGGAACCACCCTCGAGGTTCACACTTGAGGGGTTGCACAACAGAGTCGTATCGGAAGTGGTTAAGGAGGAAATCACCCTCGATAACCATGACTGAATAGCTACACTACAGAGATCTCATCAGGAGTGATGTATGAGGTGTCACCCTCGGCACTCGATAATAACTCTGCAGAGTCATACAACTAGGGGAGTGATGTGCGGCGTCGGGGCCTGGACGTCAATCACGTTGATCGAGTCATCGAACATAAAGCGGGGCAACAAGGACAAGGTGGGGGTCACTGATGGATCACTAACCAACCTATACTAAGCAGTTTAGGATAAGCAGGCAGGTAACAATAACAAGCTATGCATCAGAGTAGGATCATACAGAAAGCAGTAGCAGTTCTAATTGTTGGGGAACGTAATAATTTCAAAAAAATTCATACGCACACGCAAGATCATGCTGACGCATAGCAACGAGAGGGGAGAGTCGTCCACGTACCCTCGTAGACTGTTAAGCGGAAGCGTTATGACAACGCGGTTGATGTAGTCGTATGTCTTCACGATCGACCGATCCTCAGTACTGAATGTACGGCACCTCCGCGTTCAGCACACGTTCAGCTCGGTGACATCCCGCGAACTCACGATCCAGTAGAGCTCAAGGGAGAGTTTCGTCAGCACGACGGTGTGGTGACGATGTTGATGAAGTTACCGTCGCAGGGCTTCGCCTAAGCACCGCTACAGTATGACTGAGGTGGATTATGGTGGAGGGGGGCACCGCACATGGCTGGGAGAGATCAATGATCAACTTGTGTGTCTAGAGGTGCCTCCTGCCCCCGTATATAAAGGATCAAGGGGGAGAGGTGGCCGGCCAAGGAGGGCATGCCAAGGGGGGAGTCCTACTCCCACCGGGAGTAGGACTCCTCCTTTCCTAGTAGGTGTAGGAGAAGGGGAAGGAAAGGGAGAGGAGGAGAAGGAAAGAGGGGGGCGACGCCCCTTGCACTAAACCAATTTGGTTTGGGCCTTGGGGGAGGGGGGGCGCCTCACACTCCCCTTGCTGCCCTCTATTTCCACTAAGGCCCATGTAGGCCCATTAAGCCCCCCCGGTAACCCCCGTTACTCTGGTATTTACCCGGTAACCCTCCCGGTGTCCGAATATAACCTTCCAATATATCAATCTTTATGTCTCGACCATTTCGAGACTCCTCGTCATGTCCGTGATCACATCCGGTACTCTGAACTACCTTCGGTACATCAAAACATATAAACTCATAATATCGATCGTCACAGAACTTTAAGCGTGTAGACCCTACGGGTTCGAGAACTATGTAGACATGACCGAGACACGTCTCCGGTCAATAACCAATAGCGGAACCTGGATGTTCATATTGGCTCCTACATATTCTACGAAGATCTTTATTGGTCAAACCGCCATTGTTGAGGAAATCGTTAACTGGTAACTGCTCGGTTGGCTGGTGAGTAGGGGATTAATAGGCTAATCGGCAAGTTAATCGGCCATTTAATCAATTAACCGGACGATTTATCAGTTTATCGGCTACTTGGTGACCCTATGAGTAGGGATTAATCGGCAAGTTAACTGGTTAATCGGACGAATTCTTGAACAGGGCAAACCGCATAACAACATACGTTGTTCCCTTTGTCATCGGTATGTTACTTACCCGAGATTCGATCGTCGGTATCTCAATACCTAGCTCAATCTCATTACCGGCAAGTCTCTTTACTCGTTCCGTAATGCATCATCTCGCAACTATCTCATTAGTCACATTGCCTGCAAGGCTTATAGTGATGTGCATTACCGATAGGGCCCAGAGATACCTCTCCGACAATCGGAGTGACAAATTATAATCTCGATCTATGCCAACTCAACAAGTACCATCGGAGACACCTGTAGAACACCTTTATAATCATCCAGTTATGTTGTGACGTTTGGTAGCACACAAAGTGTTCCTTCGGTAATCGGGAGTTGCATAATCTCATAGTCATAGGAACATGTATAAGTCGTGAAGAAAGCAATAACAACATACTAAACGATCAAGTGCTAAGCTAACGAAATGGGTCAAGTCAATCACATCATTCTCCTAATGATGTGATCCCATTAATCAAATGACAACTCATGTCTATGGCTAGGAAACATAACCATCTTTGATCAACGAGCTAGTCAAGTAGAGGCATACTAGTGACACTTTGTTTGTCTATGTATTCACACATGTACTAAGTTTCCGGTTAATACAATTCTAGCATGAATAATAAACATTTATCATGATATAAGGAAATATAAATAACAACTTTATTATTGCCTCTAGGGCATATTTCCTTCAGTCTCCCACTTGCACTAGAGTCAATAATCTAGATTACATAGTAATGATTCTAACACCCATGGAGTCTTGGTGTTGATCATGTTTTGCTCGTGGAAGAGGCTTAGTCAACGGGTCTGCAACATTCAGATCCATATGTATATTGCAAATATATATGTCTCCCACCTGGACTTGATTCCGGATGGAATTGAAGCGTCTCTTGATGTGCTTGGTTCTCTTGTGAAATCTGGATTCCTTTGCCATGGCATTTGCACCAGTATTGTCACAAAAGATTCCCGATGCACTAGGTATGACACCTAGATCGAATATGAACTCCTTCATCCAGACTCCTTAATTTGCTGCTTTCGAAGCAGCTATGTATTCCACTTCACACGTAGATCCCGCCACGACGCTTTGTTTAGAATTGCACCAACTGACAGCTCCACCGTTTAATGTAAACACGTACCCGGTTTGAGATTTAGAATTGTCTGGATCAGTGTCAAAGGTTGCATCGACGTAACCATTTATGATGAGCTCTTTGTCACCTCCATAAATGAGAAACATATCCTTAGTCCTTTTCAGGTATTTCGGGATGTTCTTGACCGCTGTCCAGTGATCCATTCCTGGATTACTTTGGTACCTCCCTGCTAAGATAATAGCAAGGCACGCATCAGGTCTGGTACACAGCATTGCATACATGATAGAGCCTATTGTAGAAGCATAGGGAACACTTCTCATTTTCTCTCTATCTTCTGCAGTGGTCGGGCATTGAGTCTGACTCAACTTCACACCTTGTAACACAGGCAAGAACCCTTTATTTGCTTGATCCATTTTGAACTTTTTCAAAACTTTGTCAAGGTATGTGCTTTGTGAAAGTCCAATTAAGCGTCTTGATCTATCTCGATAGATCTTGATGCCCAATATGTAAGCAGCTTCACCGAGGTCTTTCATTGAAAAACTCTTATTCAAGTATCCTTTTATGCTATCCATAAATTCTATATCATTTCCAATTAGCAATATGTCATCCACATATAATATCAGAAATGCTACAGAGCTCCCACTCACTTTCTTGTAAATACAGGCTTCTCCAAAAGTCTGTATAAAACCATATGCTTTGATTAAACTATCAAAACGTTTATTCCAACTCCGAGAGGCTTGCACCAGTCCATAAATGGACCGCTGGAGCTTGCACATTTTGTTAGCTCCCTTTGGATCGACAAAACCTTCCGGTTGCATCATATACAACTCTTCTTCCAGAAATCCATCCAGGAATGCAGTTTTTACATCCATTTGCCAAATTTCATAATCATAAAATGCGGCAATTGCTAACATGATTCGAACAGACTTAAGCATCGCTACGTGTGAGAAAGTCTTATCGTAGTCAACTCCTTGAACTTGTCAAAAACCTTTCACAACAAGTCAAGCTCTGTAGATAGTAACATTACCGTCAGCGTCAGCCTTCTTCTTGAAGATCCATTTATTCTCTATGGCTTGCCGATCTTTGGGCAAGTCAACCAAAGTCCACACTTTGTTCTCATACATGGATCCCATCTCAGATTTCATGGCCTCAAGCCATTTTGCGGAATCTGGGCTCACCATCGCTTCTTCATAGTTCGTAGGTTCGCCTTGGTCAAGTAACATGACCTCCAGAATAGGATTACTGTACCACTCTGGTGCGGATCTTACTCTGGTTGACCTATGAGGTTCGGTATTAACTTGATCTGAAGCTTCATGATCAACATCATTAGCTTCCTAACTAATTGGTGTAGTTGTCACAGGAACCGGTTTATGTGATGAACTACTTTCCAATAAGGGAGCAGGTACAGTTACCTCATCAAGTTCTACTTTCCTCCCACTCACTTCTTTCAAGAGAAACTCCTTCTCTAGAAAGGATCCATTCTTAGCAACACATGTCTTGCCTTCAGAGCTGTGATAGAAGGTGTACCCAACAGTTTCCTTTGGGTATCCTATGAAGACACATTTCTCCAATTTGGGTTCGAGCTTATCAGATTGAAGCTTTTTCACATAAGCATCGCAGCCCCAAACTTTAAGAAAAGACAACTTTGGTTTCTTGCCAAACCACAGCTCATAAGGTGTCATCTCAACGGATTTAGATGGTGCCCTATTTAACGTGAATGCAGCCGTCTCTAAAGCATAACCCCAAAACGATAGCGGTAAATCAGTAAGAGACATCATAGATCGCACCATATCTAGTAAAGTGCGATTACGATGTTCGGACACACCATTTCGTTGTGGTGTTCCGGGTGGCGTGAGTTGCGAAACTATTCCTCATTGTTTCAAATGTAGACCAAACTCGTAACTCAAATATTCTCCTCCACGATTAGATCGTAGGAACTTTATTTTCTTGTTACGATGATTTCCCACTTCACTCTGAAATTCTTTGAACTTTTCAAATGTTTCAGACTTATGTTTCATTAAGTAGATATACCCATATTTGTTCAAATCATCTATGAAGGTGAGAAAATAACGATACCCGCCACGAGCCTCAATATTCATAGGACCACATACATCAGTATGTATGATTTCTAACAAATATGTTGCTCGCTCCATTGTTTTGGAGAACGGCGTTTTAGTCATCTTGCCCATGAGGCATGGTTCGCAAGTACCAAGTGATTCATAATCAAGTGATTCCAAAAGTCCATCAGTATGGAGTTTCTTCATGCGTTTTACACCAATATGACCCAAATGTCAGTGCCACAAATAAGTTGCACTATCATTATCAACTCTGCATCTTTTGGCTTCAATAATATGAATATGTGTATCACTACTATCGAGATTTAATAAAAACAGACCACTCTTCAAGGGTGCATGACCATAAAAGATATTACTCATGTAAATAGAACAACCATTATTCTCTGATTTAAATGAATAACCGTCTCACATCAAACAAGATCCAGATATAATGTTCATGCTCAACGCTGGCATCAAATAACAATTATTCAAGTCTAAAACTAATCCCGGTGGTAGATGTAGAGGTAGCATGCCGACCGCGATCACATCGACTTTGGAACCATTTCCCACGCGCATCGTCACCTCGTCCTTAGCTAATCTTCGCTTAATCTGTAGTCCATGTTTCGAGTTGCAAATATTAGCAATAGAACCGGTATCAAATACCCAGGTGCTACTGCGAGCATTAGTAAGGTACACATCAATAACATGTATATCACATATACCTTTGTTCACCTTGCCATCCTTCTTATCCGCCAAATACTTGGGGCAGTTCCGCTTCTAGTGACCAGTCTGTTTGCAGTAGAAGCACTCAGTCTCAGGCTTAGGTCCAGACTTGGGTTTCTTCTCCTGAGCAGCAACTTGTTTGCTGTTCTTCTTGAAGTTCCCCTTCTTCTTCCCTTTACCCTTTTTCTTGAAACTGGTGGTCTTGTTTACCATCAACACTTGATGCTCCTTCTTGATTTCTACCTCCGCAGCCTTTAGCATTGCGAAGAGCTCGGGAATTGTCTTATCCATCCCTTGCATATTATAGTTCATCACGAAGCTCTTGTAGCTTGGTGGCAGTGATTGAAGAATTCTGTCAATGACACTATCATACGGAAGATTAACTCCTAGTTGAATCAAGTGATTGCAGTACCCAGACATTCTGAGTATATGTTCATTGACTGAACTATTCTCCTCCATCTGCCAGCTGTAGAACTTATTGGAGACTTCATATCTCTCAATCCGGCATTTGCTTGAAATATTAACTTCAACTCCTCGAACATCTCCATGACGTTCAAAAAGTCATTGAAGTCCCGGTTCTAAGCCGTAAATCATGGCACGCCGAACTATCGAGTAGTCATCAACACGCGACTGCCAGGCATTCACAATGTCTGCAGTTGCCGGCGCAGGTGGTACACCTAGCGGTGCTTCCAGGATGTAATTCTTCTGTGCAGCAATGAGGATAATCCTCAAGTTACGGACCCAGTCCGTGTAATTTCTACCATCATCTTTCAACTTTGCTTTCTCAAGGAATGCATTAAAATTCAACGGAACAACAGTACATGCCATCTATCTACAACAACATAGACAAGCAAAAATACTATCAGGTACTAAGTTCATGATAAATTTAAGTTCAATTAATCATATTACTTAAGAACTCCCACTTAGATAGACATCCCTCTAATCATCTAAGTGCTCATGTGATCCAAATCAACTAAACCATGTTCGATCATCACGTGAGATGGAGTAGTTTTCAATGGTGAACATCACTATGTTGATCATATCTACTATATGATTCACGCTCGACCTTTCGGTCTCAGTGTTCCGAGGCCATATCTGCATATGCTAGGCTCGTCAAGTTTAACCCGAGTATTTTGCGTGTGCAAAACTGGCTTACACCCATTGTATTTGAACATGGAGCTTATCACACCCGATCATCACGTGGCGTCTCGGCACGACGAACTTTCACAACGGTGCATACTTAAGGAGAACACTTATACCTTGAAATTTAGTGAGGGATCATCTTATAATGCTACCGTCAATCAAAGCAGAATAAGATGCATAAAGGATAAACATCACATGCAATCAATATAAGTGATATGATATGGCCATCATCATCTTGTGCCTTTGATCTCCATCTCCAAAGCACCGTCATGATCACCATCGTCACCGGCGCGACACCTTGATGTCCATCGTAGCATCATTGTCGTCTCGCCAACTATTGCTTATACGACTATCACTACCGCTTAGTGATAAAGTAAAGCAATTACATGGCGATTGTATTGCATACAATAAAGCGACAACCATATGGCTCCTGCTAGTTGCTGATAACTCCGTTACAAAACATGATCATCTGATACAAAAATATAGCATCATGTCTTGACCATATCACATCACAACATGCCCTGCAAAAACAAGTTAGATGTCCTCTATTTTGTTGTTGCAAGTTTTACGTGGATGCTACGGGCTGAGCAAGAACGTTCTTACCTACGCATCAAAACCACAACGATAGTTCGTCAAGTTAGTGTTGTTTTAACCTTCTCAAGGACCGGGCGTAGACACACTCGGTTCAACTAAAGTTGGAGAAACTGACACCCGCCAGCCACCTGTGTGCAAAGCATGTCGGTAGAACCATTCTTGCGTAAGCGTACGTGTTGGGGATATAACTACTGAGTATAAACCACCCAGGAGGGGCCGGGTTATACCCATAAGTGAAAGATCGTGGATGTCTCCTAGAGGGGGGGGGGGTGAATAGGCGCTTTAAAATAATTACGGTTTAGGCTTGAACAAATGCGGAATAAACCTAGCGGTTAATTTGCCAAGCATAAAACCTAAAACAACTAGGCTCACCTATGTGCACCAACAACTTATGCTAAGCAAGAAGCAACTATGAGATAGCAAGATATATGACACAGAACTATATGGCTATCACAAAGTAAAGTGCATAAGTAACGGGCTTGGGTAAGAGATAACCGAGGCACGCGGAGACGACGATGTATCCCGAAGTTCACACCCTTGCGGATGCTAATCTCCGTTTGGAGCGGTGTGGAGGCACAATGCTCCCCAAGAAGCCACTAGGGCCACCGTAATCTCCTCACGCTCTCGCACAATGCAAGATGCCATGATTCCACTAAGGGACCCTTGAGGGCGGTCACCGAACCCGTACAAATGGCAACCCTTGGGGGTGGTCACCGAACCCGTACACTTTGGCAACCCTTGGGGGCGGTCACCGGTGCCCGTCAAATTGCTCGGGGCGATCTCCACAACCTAATTGGAGACCCCGACGCTTGCCCGGAGCTTTGCACCACAATGATTGAGCTCCGAACACCAACAACCGTCTAGGGCGTCCAAGCACCCAAGAGGAACGAGCTCAAGGGTACCAAGCACCCAAGAGTAATAAGCTTCTCAACTTGTAACTTCCACGTATCATGTGGAGAACTCAAACCGATGCACCAAATGCAATGGCAAGGGCACACGGAGTGCCCAAGTCCTTCTCTCTCAAATCCCACTGAAGCAACTAATGCTAGGGAGGAAAATGAGAGGAAGAACAAGAAAGAGAACACCAAGAACTCCAAGATCTAGATCCAAGGGGTTCCCCTCACATAGAGGAGAAAGTGATTGGTGGAAATGTGGATCTAGATCTCCTCTCTCTTCTCCCTCAAAAACTAGCAAGAATCCATGTAGGGATTGAGAGTTAGCAAGCTCGAAGAAGGTCAACAATGGGGGAAGAACACAAGCTCAAAGGATGAGGTTCATTGGGGAAGAAGACCCCCTTTTATAGGTGGGGAAAAATCCAACCGTTACCCACCAACCAGCCCGCGGCCAGCGGTACTACCGCGCCTGGCCAGCGGTACTACCGCAAGGCCACGTGGTACTACTGCTTGCATCCAAGCGGTACTACCGCACGGCGGTGCGGTACTACTGTACCGACCCACGGTACTGCCGCAACCCCAGCACAGAACCGATAAACAGACGCACAGGAGCTGGGGGCGGAACTTCCGCACGCGCGGTACTACCGTGCCCCCCATGCGGTACTACCGCGAGGCAAAAGTCCCAGCCAGGGGAAAAGGGAAACTTCCGTGCCTACTTTCGCAAAGAAACGGAAGTAGCAAAAACCTGACACAGTAGTACTGCCGAGGGGCGGTACTACTGCCTGACCGCATAGCGCGGTACTACCGCACGGCCAAAGCGGTACTACCGCGGTAGGTGCGGATGTAAAAAATTACATCCGCTCCTACTACCACAAAGGGGCGGCACTAGCCTGGTGGGCAGTGGTAGTGCGGCTCTAGGGGAGTGGTACTACCGTGGGCACCTGCGGTACTACCGTGCCACTGCACGGTACTACCGCTGATGCCTACGGTACTACCGCTTTCCTGGGAGCAGTACTACCGCAACCAACAACGGCAGCCACACAAGGGAGGCAAGAAAACGGAGGAAGCTCCAAGGAAGAAGGAGGGGAAAAGAAGGAGACGTGTACGTGAAGAAACCACCCAAACCTTTCCAACGCGGACCCTGACAAAACCACACTCAAGAGAACAAGAACTGCCATAACTTCTGCATACGAGCTCCGAATTGAGCAAACTCAAGCTTGTTGGAAACAAGACGACGAGTAGCATCAAAACAACGACAAATAGAGGAGTGAAACCTCCAACTGAGAAGAACCGGCAAAACCTCCAACAACGAAAACATCATAGAGTATGCAAGCGAACTCCGTTTTCGATGAACTCAAGCTTGTCATCAAGATGACCAAAAGCTCTAAGACTCTCAAAGAGAACCAAACAAGAACCAAGAAAGATGATGCAAGGATGCAATGGTTTGAGATCTCAGCGAACGATACGATCAAGCTACCCATCGAGAGCCCCCCTTGATAGTACGGCAATCGATCCTATAACCCAGTCTCCCAACTACCATCATGAGACCGGTAAAATAGAAAACCTATCAAGGGCAAACCTTTGCCTTGTACATGGTCCACTTGAGCTAGATGAAGACGATCTTGACTCCCTCAAGTTGGACCACCTTTCTTGATTGGGTTGACTTGATGAAGACTAGTTGATTGCTCCCCCATACTCCACTATGGGTGAGCCACTCTTCCGCACATCTTCACAAGTCCATTGTCACCACAAAGGACGGCAAGCTTCAAGCATTTGATCTCTTCGTGATGCTCCACTTGAACTTGCACACCGCAACCTAACCCCACAAAGAACCCTCACGAAGACCATGGGTTAGTACACGAAGCGTAATTGACAATGCTTACCATACCATGGGATCACTTGATCCCTCTCGGTACATCTTCTACGCTTTGTGGGTTGGTCAACTTGATTCACTCTTTGACTTAGTCTTGATCAACCTCTCACAAGACCAATCTTTAGGTAATTCCTTGAATAGCACCTTGGTCGACACAAACTCTCCTTGAAACCAACACATGTACTCCAAGAAAAGCCTATGGACAAAAACCTTCAAATATAACTCAAGGCAACCATTAGTCCATAGAGATTGTCATCAATTACCAAAACCAAACATGGGGGCACCACATGTTCTTTCAATAAGGAGTTATCCATATTGAAGCCCATGAAGACAAGGAACATGGCACTTTACTATAAGAGATGTAAAGGCCCAGGGCCCAAAGGCGGATTAGGGCCCGCAGACATAAACTGCCATAAGGTGTGTAACTTGTGTTGTAAGATAGGAAAGGATAGAAACCCAGCCGTACACGTTTATGAGCCGGTCGGGATTCTGTAAACCGTCGGGCGTCAACCTGTGTATATATAGGGACGACCTGACGGCGGTTTAAGGACAGGAAACAACAACTCGAGAGCCAGGCAAAGCGTATTCGCTCCCTGGTGCTACGTCTTGAGCTTGCGTTGGTTTTCCCCGAAGAGGAAGGGATGATGCAGCAGAGTAGCGTAAGTATTTCCCTCAGTTTTTGAGAACCAAGGTATCAATCCAGTAGGAGGCGACGCTCCAGTCCCTAGTACCTGCACAAAATGATAGCTACTCGCAACCAACGTGATTAGGGGTTGTCAATCCCTTAACAGTCACTTATGAGAGTGAGATCTGATAGATATAATATTTTTGGTATAAAGATGCAAAGTAAAAAGTAAAAGCAAAGCAAGATTAAAGTGATGGAGATTGATATGATGAGAATAGACCCGGGAGCCATAGGTTTCACTAGTGGCTTCTCTCAAGAGCATAAGTATTCTACGGTGGGTGAACAAATTACTGTTGAGCAATTGACAGAATTGAGCATAGTTATGAGAATATCTTGGCATGATCATGTATATAGGCATCACGTCCGTGACAAGTAGACCGAAACGATTCTACATCTACTACTATTACTCCACTCATCGACCGCTATCCAGCATGCATCTAGAGTATTAAGTTAAAAACAGAGTAACGCCTTAAGCAAGATGACATGATGTAGAGAGATAAATTCATGCAATATGAAATAAACCCCATCTTTTTATCCTCGATGGCAACGATGCAATACGTGCCTTGCTGCCCCTTCTGTCACTGGGAAAGGACACCGCAAGATCGAACCCAAAGCTAAGCACTTCTCCCATGGCAAGAACTACCAATCTAGTTGGCCAAACCAAATGGATAATTCGAAGACTTGCAAAGATAACCAATCATACATAAAAGAATTCAGAGAAGATTCAAATATTATTCATAGATAGACTTGATCATAAACCCACAATTCATCGGTCTCAACAAACACACCGCAAAAAGAAGATTACATCGAATAGATCTGCACAAGAGAGGGGGAGAACTTTGTATTGAGATCCAAAAAGAGAGAAGAAGTCATCTAGCTACTAACTATGGACCCGAAGGTCTGAGGTAAACTACTCACACTTCATCGGAGAGGCTATGATGATGTAGAAGCCCTCCGTGATGACGGCCCTCTTCCGGCGGAGCTCCGGAACAGGCCCCAAGATGGGATCTCGTGGATACAGAAAGTTGCGGTGGTGGAATTAGGTTTTTGGCTCCTGTTCTGATCGTTTGGGGGTACGTATGTATATATAAGAGGAAGGAGTACGTCGGTGGAGCACCGAGGGGCCCACGAGGCAGGGGGCGCGCCCTAGGGGGGGCGCCCCCACCCTCGTGACCTCCTCTTTGACTCCTTGGAGTAGGGTCCAAGTCTCCTGGATCACGTTCGGTGAGAAAATCACATTCCCGGAGGTTTTATTCTGTTTGGACTCCGTTTGATATTCTGTTTCTCCGAAACACTGAAATAGGCAAAAAACAGCAATTCTGGGCTGGGCCTCCGGTTAATAGGTTAGTCCCAAAAATAATATAAAAGTGGAAAATAAAGCCCAATATAGTCCAAAACAGTAGATAATATAGCATGGAGCAATCAAAAATTATAGATACATTGGAGACGTATCAGGCATCCCCAAGATTAATTCCTGCTCGTCCTCGAGTAGGTAAATGATAAAAAGAGAATTTTTGATACGGAGTGCTACTTGGCATAATTTCAATGCAAGTCTTCTTAATTGTGATATGAATATTCAGATTCGAAAGATTCAAGACAAAAGTTTATATTGACATAAAAATAATAATACTTCAAGCATACTAACAAAGCAATTATGTCTTCTCAAAATAACATGGCCAAAGAAAGTTATCCCTACAAAATCATATAGTCTGGCCATGCTCTATCTTCACCACACAAAATATTTAAATCATGCACAACCCCGATGACAAGCCAAGCAATTGTTTCATACTCTAACTTTTTCAAAACTTTTTCAATCTTCACGCAATACATGAGCATGAGCCATGGATATAACACTATAGGTGGAATAGAATGGTGGTTGTGGAGAAGACAAAAAGAAGGGGGAAGATAGTCTAACATCAACTAGGCGTATCAACGGGCTATGGAGATGCCCATCAATAGATATCAATGTGAGTGAGTAGGGATTGCCATGCAACGGATGCACTAGAGCTATAAATGTATGAAAGCTCAACAAAATAAACTAGTGGGCGCGCATCCAACTTGCTTGCTCACAAGACCTAGGGCACTTGAGGAGGCCCATCATTGGAATATACATGCCGAGTTCTATAATGTAAAATTCCCACTAGTATATGAAAGTGATAACACGAGAGACTCTCTACTATGAAGATCATGGTGCTACTTTGAAGCACAAGTGTGGTAAAAGGATAGTAGCATTGCCCCTTTTTATTTATTTTCTCTTTTTTGGGCCTTCTTTTTTTCTTTGGCCTTTGTCTCTTTTTTTGGGACAATGCTCTATTAAAGATGATCATCACACTTTTATTTATTTACAACTCAATGATTACAACTCGATTCTAAAACAAAGTATGACTATATGGATGCCTACGGCGGTGTACCGGGATATGCAATGAATCAAGAGTGACAAGTATGAAGAAATTATGAACGGTGGCTTTGCCACAAATACTATGTCAACTACATGATCATGCTAAGCAATATGACAATGATTAATGTGTCATGATGAACTAGATGGTGGAAAGTTGCATGGCAATATATCTCGGAATGACTATGGAAATGCCATAATAGGAAGGTATGGTGGCTGTTTTGAGGAAGGTATATGGTAGGTGTATGATACCGGCGAAAGGTGCACGGTATTAGAGAGGCTAGCAAAAGTGGAAGGGTGAGAGTGCGTATGATCTATGGACTCAACATTAGTCATAAAGAACTCATATACTTATTGCAAAAATCTAGAAGTTATCAAAGAAAAGTATTACGCGCATGCTCCTAGGGGGATAGATTGGTAGGAAAAGACCATCGCTCGTCCACGACCGCCACTCATAAGGAAGACAATCAATAAATAAATCATGCTCCGACTTCATCACATAACGGTTCACCATACGTGCATGCTACGGGAATCACAAACTTTAACACAAGTATTCTTTAAATTCACAACTACACAACTAGCATAACTTTAATATTATCACCTCCATATCTCAAAACAATTATCATGCTTCAATCTTTTCTTAGTATTCAACACACTCAAAAGAAAGTTTCACAAATCTTGAATACCAAGCATATTATTATTAAGCAAATTACCATGCTATTAAGAGACTCTCAAAATAATTTAAGTGAAGCATGAGAGATCAATAGTTTCTTTAAAACAAATCCACCACCGTGCTCTAAAAGATCTAAGTGAAGCACATAGAGCAAACTTATAACACTCAAAAGATATAAGTGAAGCACATAGAGCAAAATTATAACGCTCGAAAGATATAAGTGAAGCACATAGAGCAAAACTACTTAGCTCAGAAGATATAAGTGAAGCACATAGAGCAAAACTACATAGCTCAAAAGATATAAGTGAAGCACATAGAGTATTCTATCAAATTTTAATTCATGTATTGCTCTCTCAAAAGGTGTGTACAGCAAGGATGATTGTGGCATACTAAGACACAAAGACACAAATAATACAAGACGCTCCAAGCAAAACACATATCATGTTGGTGAATAAAAATATAGCTCCAAGTAAATTACCGATGGAAGTGGACGAAAGAGGGATGCCTCCCGGGGCATCCCCAAGCTTTGACTTCTTGGTGTCCTTGGATTATCTTGGGGGTGCCATGGGCATCCCCAAGCTTAGGCTCTTGCCACTCCTTATTCCATAATCCATCAAAAGAATTCACCCAAAACTTGAAAACTTCACAACACAAAACTCAAAATAGAAAACTCATGAGCTCCGTTAGCGAAAGAAAACAAAAGACCACTTCAAGGTACTGTAATGAACTCATTCTTTATTTATATGGGTGTTAAACCTACTGTATTACAACTTCTCTATGGATTATAAACTATTTTACTAGCCATAGATTCATCAAAATAAGCAAACAACACATGAAAAACAGAATCTGTCAAAAACAGAACAGTCTGTAGTAATCTGTAGCTAGCGCAAGATCTGGAACCCCAAAAATTCTAAAATAAATTGCTGGACGTGAGGAATTTATCTATTAATCATCTGCAAAAATAATTAACTAAATATCACTCTTAAAATAAAAATTACAGCAGTTCTCGTGAGCGCTAAAGTTTCTGTTTTTTACAGCAAGTTCAACAAGACTTTCCCCAAGTCTTCCCAACGGTTCTACTTGGCACAAACACTAATTAAACACAAAAAACACAACAAAAAAAGAGGCTAAATAATTTATTTATTACTAATCAGGAGAAAAAAGCAAGGAATAAAAATAAAATTGGGTTGCCTCCCAACAAGCGCTATCGTTTAACGCCCCTAGCTAAGCATAAAAGCGAGGATAGATCTAAGTATTGCCATCTTTGGTAGGCAATCCATAAGTGGCTCTCATGATAGTTTCATATGGTAATTTTATTTTCTTTCTAGGAAAGTGTTCCATGCCCTTTTTTAATGGAAATTGAAATATAATATTCTCTTCCTTCATATCAATAATCGCACCAACCGTTCTAAGGAAAGGTCTACCAAGAATAATGGGGCAAGAAGGATTGCAATCTATATCAAGAACAATGAAATCTACGGGCACATAATTCCTATTTGCAACAATAAGAACATCATTAATCCTTCCCATAGGTTTCTTAATAGTAGAATCCGCAAGATGCAAGTTTACAGAGCAATCATCAAAATCGCGGAAATCTAGTAAATCACACAAAGTTTTGGGAATAGTGGAGACACTAGCACCCAAATCACACAAAGCATAAAACTCATGATCTTTAATTTTAATTTTAATAGTTGGTTCCCACTCATCATAGAGTTTTCTAGGGATAGAAACTTTCAACTCAAGTTTTTCTTCATAAGATTGCATCATGGCATCAACAATATGTTCGGTGAAGGCTTTATGTTAACTATAAGCATGTGGAGAATTTAGCACGGATTGAAACAAGGAAATACAATCAATTAAAGAGCAACTTTCATAATTAAATTCCTTGAAATCCAATATAGTGGGTTTAGCAACATCTAGATTTTTATTTCTTTCAATCCCACTTTCATCAATTTCATCGTAAAGATCTAAATACTCCGAATTTTTAGAACGCCTTCTAGGTAAAGGAAGATCATATTAAGTTTCATCAAGATTCATATTGCAAAACAAAGATTTAATAGGTGACACATCAATAACTTTTATATCTTCATCTTGATTTTCATAGGAATTGGAAGAACACGCTTTAATAAGGGCATCTTTGGAAGCACGCATCCTAGCGGTTCTTTCCTTGCACTCATCAATGGAAATTCTCATGGCTTTGAGAGACTCATTGATATCATGCTTAGGAGGAATAGATCTAATCTTTAAAGAATCAATCTCAAGAGAAATTCTATCAATGTTTATAGCCAAATCATCGACTTTAAGCAATTTCCTTCAAGCAAAGCATTAAAATTATTTTGTGAATTCATAAACTCTTTAACACTATTCTCAAATTCAGAGGGCATCTTATTATAATTTCCATAAGAGTTGTTGTAGGAATTCCCATAATTATTAGAAGGATTACTAGGATATGGCCTAGGACTAAAATTCCCTCTATAAGCATTGTTACCAAAATTATTCCTACCAACAAAATTCACATCCATAGATTCATTGTTATTCTCAATCAAAGTAGACAAAGGCATATCATTAGGATCAGAAGAAACACTCTTAGTAGCGAATAATTTCATAAGTTCATCCATCTTTCCACTCAAAACATTGATTTCTTCTATCGCATGCACTTTTTTATTAGAAGATCTTTCAGTATGCCATTGAGAATAATTAACCATAATATTATCTAGGAGTTTAGTAGAATCTCCTAAAGTGATTTCCATAAAAGTGCCTCCCGCGGCCGAATCTAAAAGATTTCTAGAAGCAAAATTCCATCCGGCATAAAAGTTTTGTATAATCATCCACAAATTCAAACCATGAGTAGGGCAATTAGGTATCATTAATTTCATTCTCTCCCAAGCTTGTGCAACATGTTCATGATCAAGTTGCTTAAAATTCATAATATCGTTTCTAAGAGAGATGATCTTAGCGGGAGGGAAATACTTAGAGATAAAAGCATCTTTGCACTTGTTCCAAGAATCAATACTATTCTTAGGCAAAGACGAAAACCAAGCTTTAGCACGATCTCTAAGCGAAAAAGGAAATAGCTTCAATTTAACGACATCATTATTGACATCTTTTTTCTTTTGCATATCACATAAATCAACGAAGCTATTCAGATGAGTAGTGGCATCTTCACTAGGAAGGCCGGCGAATTGATCTTTCTAAACAAGATTCAAAAAAGCGGCATTGAATTCACAAGATTCAGTATAAGCAAGAGGAGCAATTGGAGTGCTAAGGAAATCATTATTATTAGTATTGGTGAAGTCACACAATTTGGTAGTATCTTGAGCCATCGCGACAAACAAGCAAACAAAAGCAAACGGGCAAAAGAGGCAAATAGAGAGGGAGGATAGAGAGAGAGGGTGAATAAAACAGCAAGGGTGAAGTGAGGAAGAGGAAAACGAGAGGCAAATGGCAAATAATGTAATGCGAGAGATAGGGATTGTGATGGGTACTTGTTATGTTGACTTTTTGCGTAGACTCCTCGGCAACGGCGCCAGAAATCCTTTTTGCTACGTCTTGAGCTTGCGTTGGTTTTCCCCGAAGAGGAAGGGATGATGCAGCAGAGTAGCGTAAGTATTTCCCTCAGTTTTTGAGAACCAAGGTATCAATCCAGTAGGAGGCGACGCTCAAGTCCCTTGTACCTGCACAAAACGATAGCTACTCGCAACCAACGTGATTAGGGGTTGTCAATCCCTTCACGGTCACTTACGAGAGTGAGATCTGATAGATATAATATTTTTGGTATTTTTGGTATAGAGATGCAAAGTGAAAAGTAAAAGGCAAAGTAAAAAAGCAAAGCAAGATTAAAGTGATGGAGATTGATATGATGAGAATAGACCCGGGGGCCATAGGTTTCACTAGTGGCTTCTCTCAAGAGCATAAGTATTCTACGGTGGGTGAACAAATTACTGTTGAGAAATTGACAGAATTGAGCATAGTTATGAGTATATCTAAGCATGATCATGTATATAGGCATCACGTCCGTGACAAGTAGACCGAAATGATTCTGCATCTACTACTATTACTCCACTCATCGACCGCTATCCAACATGCATCTAGAGTATTAAGTTAAAAACAGAGTAACGCTTTAAGCAAGATGACATGATGTAGAGAGATAAATTCATGCAATATGAAATAAACCCCATCTTGTTATCCTTGATGGCAACGATGCAATACGTGCCTTGCTGCCCCTTCTGTCACTGGGAAAGGACACCGCAAGATCGAACCCAAAGCTAAGCACTTCTCCCATGGCAAGAACTACCAATCTAGTTGGCCAAACCAAACGGATAATTCAAAGAGACTTGCAAAGATAACCAATCATACATAAAAGAATTCAGAGAAGATTCAAATATTATTCATAGATAGACTTGATCATAAACCCACAATTCATCGGTCTCAACAAACACACCGCAAAAAGAAGATTACATCGAATAGATCTGCACAAGAGAGGGGGAGAACTCTGTATTGAGATCCAAAAAGAGAGAAGAAGCCATCTAGCTACTAACTATGGACCCGGAGGTCTGAGGTAAACTACTCACACTTCATCGGAGAGGCTATGATGATGTAGAAGCCCTCCGTGATGATAGCCCTCTTTCGGCGGAGCTCCGGAACAGGCCCCAAGATGGGATCTCATGGATACAGAAAGTTGCGGCGGTGGAATTAGGTTTTTGGCTCCTGTTCTGATCGTTTGGGGGTACATATGTATATATATAGGAAGAAGGAGTACGTCGGTGGAGCACCGAGGGGCCCACGAGGCAGGGGGCGCGCCCTAGGGGGGGCGCCCCCACCCTATTGACCTCCTCTTTGACTCCTTGGAGTAGGGTCCAAGTCTCCTGGATCACGTTCGGTGAGAAAATCACGTTCCCGAAGGTTTTATTCCGTTTGGACTCCGTTTGATATTCTGTTTCTCCGAAACACTGAAATAGGCAAAAAACAACAATTCTGGGCTGGGCTCCGGTTAATAGGTTAGTCCCAAAAATAATATAAAAGTGGAAAATAAAGCCCAATATAGTCCAAAACAGCATGGAGCAATCTAAAATTATAGATACGTTGGAGACGTATCACCTGGTCATCGAAATCCTAGCAATCCCATCATAACTGGAGTAGGATTTACCTTCACTTTAAGGGGCCGAACCAGTATAATTCCTTGCGTCCTTTGTCTGCTTTAACCCCTTTAAGTTAACTACGTTGCGATGGTTCCACGACTAAGTCCTCACACTAGGACATCTGCCGTGACAATCCCATGACAGTTGGCACCCACCGTGGGGCTATCGCATGATGGTTTCAAGTTCTTAGAGGGCAGCTTCAAAGGGCTCAAGGGATACATTGTGAGCCGGATGACCAAGAGTCGTCGCGGCAAGCTCGACATCGACGATGCAGGCTGGGGCCCCGAGGCCGGTTCAATTGAGTATGCATATCGGGTCCCCTTCGACGGTATTCACGTTTTCATTGGCAAGATCGGTGAACCGGCCCTGAGCCAGACATCTGCACCGACATCGTTGAAACGGCTCAGCGTGCGAGATCCGCCTGGGTTCAGCCTGCCATGAAGCGTGCCTTCGTGGGAGTCATCCACGGAGTGGAATCTGAGGATAGATCGGTATCTGGTGGTGAAACCATTGTTTACTCTGATGACGAGTCATCTACCGGAGAGACCGAGTCATTGTACCAACTGCAAGATGGCCGGTTTGGGGGCTGTTCCGATGGCGACAGTATTCCGGACCCCCTTCATCCGCCGAGCCGAGTTGCGATCTTCATGGCCGGTACATAGTCGGCGCAACATTCTTCAACCGCAGCAGCAATGATCTCCGGTTTAGCAGCAGCGGTAGCAGCTGGGGCAGGAGGCCCTGCGCCACCGCCGGCTCAGGTTTTGTCCGATTTGTTCGACGCTTTGTCAACACTGCTGGCGGCTGAAGTTAACCCAGTGAATCAGGATCAGCATAACGCAGAAGTCGTGAAGGTGAAGGATCAGATAGCTCAGGCCAAGGCAGACCTGGCAGCCGAGAACACCAAGATGGCTACGGAGCGGGCCGAGTTGGATGCACAGGCTTATCGACTTATGTTGGATTATAACACATCAAATGATGTAATGAGGAGAAGGTACCGGTCCCATCTACCTCCGGTTTATGAGCCAAGGAATCTCTTTAACATGCCAGGAGCAGGAACCAGCAACCAACCAGTGGTAAACCGGGTAGAAGCACCTGGAACGGGGGCGCCGGTTCAACCGCGCATAGTGGATCCGCCTCGTCAGAATATCCCGTCATCGCACGTGTCAACGCTTCCGGGTCATTACTCCAACCCCATGGATAACATAGTCACTGCTGATACGTCCATTTTGCATCATGCTTTTATATCGATATTTATTGCATTATGGGTCGTTATTACACATTATGTCACAATACTTATGCCTATTCTCTCTTATTTTACAAGGTTTACATAAAGAGGGGGAATGTTGGCAGCTGGGATTCTGGGCTGGAAAAGGAGCAAATATTAAAGACCTATTATGCACATCTCCAAAAGTCCTGAAACTCCACGGAAGACTTTTTCCAAATATATAAAAAATAATGAGAGCAAGAACTTCACCAGGGGGGCACACCCTACCCACGAGGATGGGGGGCGCGCCCTACCCCCTGGGCGCGCCCCCTACCTCGTGGGCCCCCTGGTGGCCCTCCGGTGGCCATCTTCTGCTATATGAAGTCTTTCGATGGGAAAAATAAGAGGCCTTCTTCTCGGACGAAACTCCGCCGCCACGAGGCGGAACCTTGGCGGAACCAATCTAGGGCTCTGGCGGAGCTGTTCTGCCGGGGAAACTTCCCTCCCGGAGGGAGAAATCATCGCCATCATTATCACCAATGCTCCTCTCATCGGGAGATGGCAATCTCCCTCAACATCTTCATCAGCACCATCTCCTCTCAAAACCCTAGTTCATCTTTTGTGTCCAATTCTTGTCTCCAAGTCCGGGATTGGTGCTAGTAGGTTGCTAGTTGTGTTAATTACTCCTTGTAGTTGATGCTAGTTGGTTTAATTGGTGGAAGATCATATGTTCAGATCCTATATGCATATTAATACCCCTCTGATTATGAACATGTTTATGCTTTGTGACTAGTTACTTTTGTTCCTGAGGACATGGGAGAAGTCTTGCTATTAGTAGTCATGTGAATTTGGTATTCGTTTGATATTTTGATGAGATGTATGTTGTCTCTCCTCTAGTGGTGTTATGTGAACGTCGACTACATGACACTTCACCATTGTTTGGGCCTAGAGGAAGGCATTGGGGAGTAATAAGTAGATGATGGGTTGCTAGAGTGACAGAAGCTTAAACCCTAGTTTATGCGTTGCTTCGTAAGGGGCTGATTTGGATCCATATGTTTCATGTTATGGTTAGGTTTACCTTAATACTTTTGTTGTAGTTGCGTATGTTGGCAATAGAGGTTAATCATAAGTGGGATGCTTGTCCAAGTAAGGGCAGTACCCAAGCACCGGTCCACCCACATACCAGATTATCAAAGTACCGAGCGCGAATCATATGAGCGTGATGAAAACTAGCTTGACAATATTCCCATGTGTCCTCGGGAGCGCTTTTCTCTATATAAGAGTTTGTCCAGGCTTGTCCTTTGCTACAAAAAGGATTGGGCCACCTTGATGCACTTTATTTACTTTTGTTACTTGTTGCTCGTTACAAATTATCCTATCACAAAACTAGCTGTTACCACTTATTTCAGTACTTGCAGAGAATACCTTGCTGGAAACCGCTTGTCATTTCCTTCTGCTCCTCGTTGGGTTCGACACTCTTACTTATTGAAAGGACTACGATAGATCCCCTATACTTGTGGGTCATCAAGACTCTTTTCTGGCGCCGTTGCCGGGGAATGAAGCGCCTTTGGTAGGTGGAATTTGGTAAGGAAAAATTTATATAGTGTGCTGAAATTTACTGTCACTTGTTACTATGGAAAGTAATCCTCTGAGGGGCTTGTTCGGGGTATATTCACCCCGACCAGTAGAGCAAAGAGTTGCTCCTCAACCTACTGAACCTACTGAAAATGAAAATGAAAATGAAAATGTCTGCTTTGAAATTCCTTCCGGTATGATAGAAAAACTGTTAGCTAATCCTTTTTTAGGAGATGGAACAAAACATCCGATGAGCATCTAATATATGTGGATGAAGTTTGTGGATTATTTAAGCTTGCAGGTGTATCCGGAGATGTTGTTAAGAAGAAGGTCTTTCCTTTATCTTTGAAGGGAGATGCATCGACGTGGTATAGGCTATGTGATGATATGGGGTCTTGGAATTACAAACGATTGAAATTGGAATTTCATCAGAAGTTTTATCATATGCATCTTGTTCATCGTGATCGCAATTACATATATAATTTTTGGCCTCGCGAAGGAGAAAGCATCGCTCAAGCTTGGGGGAGGCTTAAATCAATGTTATATTCATGCCCCAATCATGAGCTCTCGAGAAAAATGATTATTCAAAATTTCTATGCTTGGTTTTCTGATAACAATCGCACCATGCTTGATACTTCTTGTGCTGGTTCTTTTATGATGAAGACTATTGAATTGAAATGGGATTTATTGGAAAGAATTAAACGCAACTCTGAAGATTGGGACCTCAACAAAGGTAAGGAGTCAGGTATAACACCTAGTTTTGATTGTGTTAAATATTTTATGGATACCGATATTTTTCGTAAATTTAGCACTAAATATGGACTTGACTCTGAGATAGTAGCTTCTTTCTGTGAATCTTTTGCTACTTATGTTGATCTCCCCAAGGAGAAGTGGTTTAAATATCATCCTCCCATAGAAGTAAAAGTAGCTGCACCTATTAAAGTTGAAGAAAAGATTGTCACTTATAATGATCCTATTGTTCCTACTGCATATGTTGAGAAACCACCTTTCCCTGTTAGGATAAAGGATCAGGCTAAAGCTTCAACTGTGGTTCATAAAAGCAATATTAAAACATATACACCTCCTGAGCAAGTTAAAGTTGAACCTAATATTGCTATTGTTAAAGATCTCTTGTCTGATAATATTGATGGGCATGTAATTTATTTCTGTGATGAAACTGCTAGAATTGCTAAACTCTGTGCTAAAGATAAACCTAGACATGTGGTAGGCATGCCTGTTATTTCTGTTAAAATAGGAGATCATTGTTATCATGGCTTATGTGATATGAGTGCCAGTGCTAGCGCAATACCTCATTCCTTATACAAAGAAATTATGCATGAGATTGCACCTGCTGAAATAGAAGATATTGATGTCATAATTAAACTTGCCAATAGAGATACTATTTCACCAATGGGAATTGTTAGAGATGTTGAAGTCTTGTGTGGGAAAACTAAATATCCTGCTGATTTCTTGTTCTTGGTTCCCCACAAGATAGCTTTTGTCCCATTATATTTGGTAGACCCTTCTTGAACACTGTTAATGCTACCATAGATTGCAAAAGGGATATTGTTACTGTCGGTTTAGATGATATGACTCATGAATTTAATTTCTTTAAATTTAGTAGACAACACCGTGAAGAAGAATTACCTAGTAAGGATGAAATTATCGGTCTTGCTTCTATTGCCGTACCTCCTAGTGATCCTTTAGAACAATATTTGCTAGACCATGAAAATGATATGTTTATGAATGAAAGAAGGGAATTAGAGGAGGTATTCTTTAAACAGGAACCTATTCTGAAAAACAATTTACCTGTTGAAATCCTAGGGGATCCTCCTCCACCCAAGGGTGATCTCGTATTTGAGCTTAAACTGTTACCTGATACTCTTAAATATGCTTATCTAAAGATATATCCTGTTATTATTAGTGCTAACCTTTCAGAGCATGTGGAAGAAGCACCGTGCTGCTATTGGGTATATTCTCGATGATCTTAAGGGCATTATTCCCACTCTATGTCAACATAAAATTAATTTGGAAGAAGATGCTAATCCAGTTCGTGATCATCAACGACGGCTGAATCCTATAATGAAAGAAGTGGTAAGAAAGGAAATACTAAAGCTCCTTGAGGCAGGTACAATATATCCCGTTGCTGATAGTCAGTGGGTAAGTCATGTCCACAGTGTCCCTAAGAAGGGAGGTATTACTATCGTTCCTAATGATAAAGATGAATTGAACCCTCAAAGAATTATTATAGGTTATAGGATGGTAATTGATTTCTGCAAATTAAATTAGGCTACTAAAAAGGATCATTACCCCTTACCTTTTATCAATCAAATGCTAGAAAGATTATCCAAAGATACACATTTTTGCTTTCTAGATGGTTATTCGGGTTCCTCTCAAATACCTGTGTCAGCCAAAGATCAATCAAAGACTACTTTTGCATGCCCTTTTGGTACTTTTTCTTATAGACGTATGCCTTTTGGTTTATGTAATGCACCTGCTACCTTTCAAAGATGCATGATGGCTATATTCTCTGACTTTTGTGAAAAGATTTGTGAGGTTTTCATGGACGACTTTTCCGTCTATGGATCTTCTTTTGATGATTGCTTGAGCAACCTTGATCGAGTTTTGCAGAGATGTGAAGAAACTAATCTTGTCTTGAATTGGGAAAAGTGCCACTTTATGGTCAATGAAGGTATTGTCTTGGGGCATAAAGTTTCTGAAAGAGGTATTGAAGTTGATAAAGCCAAAGTTGATGCTATTGAAAAGATGCCATGTCCCAAGGACATCAAAGGTATAAGAAGTTTCCTTGGTCATGCCGGATTTTATAGGAGGTTCATTAAGGACTTCTCAAAAATTTCTCGGCCTCTGACTAATTTATTACAAAAAGATATACCATTTGTTTTTGATGATGATTGTGTAGAAGCATTTGAAATACTTAAGAAAGCATTGATTTCTGCACCTATTGTTTAGCCACCTGATTGGAATTTACCCTTTGAAATTATGTGTGATGCTAGTGATTATGCTGTAGGTGCTATTCTAGGACAAAGAGTTGATAAGAAATTAAATGTTATTCAATATGCTAGTAAAACCCTAGACAATGCTCAAAGAAATTATGCTACCACTGAAAAAGAATTCTTAGCAGTTGTATTTTCTTGTGATAAGTTCAAACTTTATATTGTTGATTCTAAAGTAACTATTCACACTGATCACGCTGCTATTAAATATCTCATGGAAAAGAAAGATGCTAAACCTAGACTTATTAGATGGGTTCTCTTGCTACAAGAATTTGATTTACATATTGTTGATACAAAAGGAGCTGAGAACCCCGTTGCAGACAACTTGTCTAGGTTAGAAAATGTGCTTGATGACCCACTTCCTATTGATGATAGCTTTCCGGATGAGCAACTAATGTCATAAATGCTTCTCATACTGCTCCATGGTATGCTGATTATGCTAATTACATTGTTGCTAAGTTTATACCACCTAGTTTCACATACCAGCAAAAGAAAAAGTTCTTCTATGATTTGAGGCATTACTTTTGGGATGACCCACATCTTTATAAAGAAGGAGTAGATGGTGTTATTAGACATTGTGTACCTGAGCATGAACAGGAACATATCCTATGCAAGTGTCACTCCGAAGCTTATGGGGGACACCATGCTGGAGATAGAACTGCACATAAGGTATTGCGATCTGGTTTTTATTGGCCTACTCTCTTCAAGGATGCCCGTAAGTTCGTCTTATCTTGTGATGAATGTCAAAGAATTGGTAATATTAGTAGACGTCAAGAAATGCCTATGAACTATTCACTCGTTATTGAACCATTTGATGTTTGGGGCTTTGACTATATGGGACCCTTTCCTTCCTCTAATGGATATACACATATTTTAGTTGCTGTTGATTATGTTACTAAGTGGGTAGAAGCTATTCCAACTAGTAGTGCTGATCATAACACTTCTATTAAAATGCTTAAAGAAGTTACTTTTCCAAGATTCGGAGTCCCTAGATATTTAATGACTGATGGTGGTTCACATTTTATTCATGGTGCTTTCCATAAAATGCTTGCTAAATATGATGTTAATCATAGAATTGCATCTCCTTATCACCCACAGTCTAGTGGTCAAGTAGAATTGAGTAATAGAGAGCTCAAATTAATTTTGCAAAAGACTGTTAATAGATCTAGAAAGAATTGGTCCAACAAACTTGATGATGCATTATGGGCCTATAGAACTGCATATAAAAATCCTATGGGTATGTCTCCGTATAAAATGGTTTTTGGAAAAGCATGTCACTTACCTCTCGAACTAGAACACAAGGCATATTGGGCTACTAAAGAACTCAATTATGATTTTAAACTTGCTGGTGAGAAGAGGATATTTGATATTAGCTCACTTGATGAATGGAGAACCCAAGCCTATGAAAATGCCAAGTTGTTTAAAGAAAAGGTTAAAAGATGGCATGGCAAAAGGATACAAAAGCGTGAGTTTAATGTAGGTGATTATGTATTGCTATACAACTCTCGTTTAAGATTTTTTTGCAGGAAAACTTCTCTCTAAATGGGAAGGTCCTTACGTTATCAAGGAGGTCTATCGTTCCAGTGCCATAAAAATCAACAACTTCGAAGGCACAAATCCGAAGGTGGTGAACGGTCAAAGAATCAAACATTATATCTAAGGTAATCCCATAAATGTTGAAACCAATATTATTGAAACCGTAACACCGGAGGAATACATAAGGGACACTTTCCGGAACGTTTCAGACTCCGAAAAGGAATAGGTATGTGGTACGGTAAGTAAACCGACTCCAAAACAGTTTTAAGGCAATATTTCTCCGTTTTGGAATATTTAGAAAAATAGAAAAATAAGTAGCAGTCCGGGAAGGACACAAGGGCTCCACGAGGGTGGAGGGCGCGCCCCCTACCTCGTGGGCACCTCGTGTGCTCTCTGGACTCCGTTTTCGTACACGACACGTATTTTGGTCGATAAAAATTCATTATATAATCTCCCGGAGGTTTTGACTCCTGTATCACGCAAAAATCTCATGTCTTTGTTTCGAGCTGTTTTCTGTCAGGGTTGTCAAGGCCAGGCACTATGTCGTCTCCCTCCTCCTCCAACCATGAGGGCAATGATGCTTGGCTAATGAAGATAGAGCTGAAGAGAGAAGAACCCATGGAGATCAGCAAGGATGAAGGGATCAAGAAGGCAATGGAGGACCAAGTTCCGGCAACATCATACATCCTTCAACTTGATCACAATCTTCTTACCCCACCTGAGATCGAAGCTTTCAAGATGATTGAGTTAGCTTGTATACAAAATAAGTATCTCACACGTGAAAATATTTTGTTGAAGGAGCATCGGGTATTATTCGCAAGTTAGAAGACCTCCTACGCTCGATGTGTGACTATCCATCATCAACAACTCCACCTTCTTCACCAACAAAGAAGAACTGAGCATCAGGTATGTGCACTCCACTTGGCAACTGCCAAGCTTGGGGGAGTGCCCCGGTATCGTATCACCATCACTTTTATCTTTACCATTTTTCTTAGTTCGATCCTTTTGGTAATATCTTGATCCAGTAGAATAAAAGTTTTAGTATGATCTAGTTGTGAGTTTTGCTTTATAATCCTTCTATGTAATCGAGTCCGTGAGCTATATTATAAAGATTAGTGTTGAGTCAAGGGCTTGATTACTTTGCCATGATCCTAGGTGAACAAAAGAAAAGAGAAAGAAATAGAAAGAAACAAAGAGATCATGTGAGCCTTATGGAGAGTAATGAGCTCACACAGAAAGTATGATGAATAAAAGTTGTTGAGGGTTGACAAACATAATTTTGGTCATCGTTGCAATTAATAGGAAGTAATAAAGAAAGATAGGTCTTCACATATAAATATACTATCTTGGACATCTTTTATGATTGTAAGCACTCATTAAATATGACATGCTAAAGAGTTGACGTTGGACAAGGAAGACAACGTAATGTGTTATGTTTTCTTACATCTGAGATAAATTATATTGTCTTGGATCCTCCAACATGTTGAGCTTGCCTTTCTCCCTCATGCTAGCCAAATTCATCGCACCAAGTAGAGATACTACTTGTGCTTCCAAATACCCTTAAGCCAGTTTTGCCATGAGAGTCCACTATACCTACCTATGGATTGAGTAAGATCCTCCAAGTAAGTTGTCATTGGTGCAAGGAATAAAAATTGCTCTCTAAATATGTACGACTTATTGGTGTGGGAGAAAATAAGCTTTATACGATCGTGTGATATCAAAGAAATAAAGGCGACAGACTACATAATAATATCACAAGTGGCAATATAAAGTGACGTTCTTTCGCATTAAGATTTTGTGCATCCAACCATAAAAGCGCATGACAACCTCTGCTTCCCTCTGCGAAGGGCCTATCTTTTACTTTTATCTCCTACATTGCATAAGAGTCATGGTGATCTTCACCCTTCTTTTTACATTTTATCCTTTGGCAAGCACGGTATGTTGGAAAGATCCTGGTATATATGGCTAATTGGATGTGAGTTTTCATGAACTATTACTGTTTGACATTACCCTTGAGGTAAAACGTTGGGAGGCAAAACTATAAGCCCCTATCTTTCTCTGTGTCCGATTAAAACTCCATACCCATGAGTATTGCGTGAGTGTCAGCAATTGTAAAATACTATATGATAGTTGAGTATGTGGACTTGATGAAAGGCTCTTATACATAGACTCTTTCCTATGTTATGATAAATTGCAATTGCTTCAATGTCTGAGATTATAGTTTGTTAGTTTTCAATGAAGTTTACGATTCATACTTGATATTGTGATTGAATTATTACTCTAGCATAAGAAATCATATGACAAGAATTATATAAGTTGATGTTCTAAGAATGATCATGATGCCCTCATGTCCGTATTTTATTTTTATCGACACCTCTATCTCTAAACATGTGGACATATTTTTTGATTTCGGCTTTTTGCTTGAGGACAAGCGAGGTCTAAGCTTGGGGGAGTTGATACGTCCATTTTGCATCATGCTTTTATATCGATATTGATTGCATTATGGGCTGTTATTACACATTATGTCACAATACTTATGCCTATTCTCTCTTATTTTACAAGGTTTACATAAAGAGGGAGAATGCCGGCAGCTGGGATTCTGGGCTGGAAAAGGAGCAAATATTAGAGACCTATTCTGCACAGCTCCAAAAGTCCTGAAACTCCACGGAAGAAGTTTTCCAAATATATAAAAAATACTGAGAGCAAGAACTTCACCAGGGGGGCCACACCATGCCCACGAGGGTGGGGGGCGCGCCCTACCCCCTGGGCGCGCCCCCCTACCTCGTGGGCCCCCTGGTGGCCCTCGGGTGGCCACCTACTGCTATATGAAGTCTTTCGATGGGAAAAAAATAAAAGGCCTTCTTCTCGGACGAAACTCCGCCGCCATGAGGCGGAGCCTTGGCGGAACCAATCTAGGGCTCTGGCGGAGCTGTTCTGCCGGGGAAACTTCCCTCCTGGAGGGGGAAATCATCGCCATCGTCATCACCAACTCTCCTATCATCGGGAGAGTGCAATCTCCATCAACATCTTCATCAGCACCATCTCCTCACAAAACCCTAGTTCATCTCTTGTATCCAATTCTTGTCTCCAAGTCCGGGATTGGTGCTAGTAGGTTGCTAGTAGTGTTAATTACTCCTTGTAGTTGATGCTAGTTGGTTAAATTAGTGGAAGATCATATGTTCAGATCCTATATGCATATTAATACCCCTCTGAGTATGAACATGTTTATGCTTTGTGAGTAGTTACTTTTGTTCCTGAGGACATGGGAGAAGTCTTGCTATTAGTAGTCATGTGAATTTGGTATTCGTTCGATATTTTGATGAGATGTATGTTGTCTCTCCTCTAGTGGTGTTATGTGAACGTCGACTACATTACACTTCACCATTGTTTGGGCCTAGAGGAAGGCATTGGGGAGTAATAAGTAGATGATGGGTTGCTAGAGTGACAGAAGCTTAAACCCTAGTTTATGCGTTGCTTCGTAAGGGGCTGATTTGGATCCATATGTTTCATGTTATGGTTAGGTTTACCTTAATACTTTTGTTGTAGTTTCGGATGCTTGCAATAGAGGTTAATCATAAGTGGGATGCTTGTCCAAGTAAGGGCAGTACCCAAGCACCGGTCCACCCACATACCAGATTATCAAAGTACCGAACGCAAATCATATGAGCGTGATGAAAACTAGCTTGACGATATTCCCATGTGTCCTCGGGAGCGCTTTTCTTTATATAAGAGTTTGTCCAGGCTTGTCCTTTGCTACAAAAAGTATTGGGACACCTTGCTGCAATTTATTTACTTTTGTTACTTGTTGCTCGTTACAAATTATCCTATCACAAAACTATCTGTTACCACTTATTTCAGTACTTGCAGAGAATACCTTGCTGGAAACCGCTTGTCATTTTCTTCTGCTCCTCGTTGCGTTCAACACTCTTACTTATCGAAAGGACTACGATAGATCCCCTATACTTGTGGGTCATCAGCTGCCGCTTCACGATTGGCAGCCCTCCCAGTCGAAGGTGAGTCCCCCGTAGCTGTTGAGATGCGACGGGCTAGGGAGCTCCTTCAGACAGCTTTGACTCAGCAGCAGGCGTATTCATACAGCCACGAGAGGATTCATTCCACCCCCGCCCAAGTCGGGGTTACAGCAGGCACTTTGATGAACCGGCCATGTCAAGTAGTGCGCGGGACCGTAACCGGCCTCGAGGGCATAATCCGGCAGGTGGTGGTACTAATGCTCATGATTTGGTGGATCAGGGCAGAGCGCGTCAAGAAGCCGAGTTAGTGGCGCATTATGCGGCCCGTCAGCTTACTCCGGTTCGTCCAACAACTTCGGTGGAGCCAGGAGTTACCTCCAGCTCTTTGGGGGTGCCGTATCTCGTCCCGTCTCTATGTAACGTACGGCTGCCCAAGGATTTCAAAGGACCTCGCAAAGTGCCCAATTATACTGCCGATTTACCCCCCGAGTCATGGATCAAAAGCTATGAGATGGCAATGGAGATGCTGGATGTGGATGATGCAGCCTATGCTAAATACTTCACCATCATGTTGGAAGGAACAGCTCGCACTTGGCTGAAAAGTTTGCCAGCTAACTCCATTGGGTCGTGGGCTGCGTTAAAGGCCCGGTTTATCCAGAATTTCAAGGACACGTGCAAGCAGCCCATGTCAATTGTGGACTTAGCCGCCTGTGTCCAAGAAGAAGGTGAATCGACAACCCATTGGGTGCGCCGAGTTTCGGAAATCTTGCATTCATCGGACCGCATCAATGCCGATACAACAGTCTTAATGTTGGAGGGCAATTGCCGGTTCACGCCTTTGAAGTTGAAATTTGGACGGCTCAAGCGTCACTGTAATGACATGGGAATGCTTATGGCAACTCTGGTTAAGTATGCCGACTCTCATAGTACCAAAGACCCCGAGTCTGGTGATGAAAAACCGGGGAAGGGAAAGAAGAGCGACAGTAACAAGGGGCAGCAGCATAACCCGGCGGGTCATGGAAACAACGGTAAGCGCAAAGCAGATAACCGTTTGGATTTTGTGGCTAACACCAACACGCAGAATAATAATCAGCGTCGTAAGGGTAAACCGCCCCCGTGGAGTGGAGGATCAAGTG
Organism: Triticum dicoccoides; assembly: GCF_002162155.2. Taxonomy (NCBI): domain Eukaryota; kingdom Viridiplantae; phylum Streptophyta; class Magnoliopsida; order Poales; family Poaceae; genus Triticum; species Triticum dicoccoides. Next base: position 592,716,085 of record NC_041386.1, on the reverse strand, counting down.
TCAATCTTGAGCTCCTGTTAGACCAGCCTTTTCCAAGGCACGAGACGTGAGAGAGACCAGCCACGCACCTTTGGAAGGAATGCTTTATTATGCGGGAGTTCAAAAACTCGGATCTTTTTCAATACGATCATGGGCTGCACAGTGGTACATGAGGCGGTTCTCATGGGCCGGGTTATGGTGGAGGCAGTTCTGGTTCGGGATTTCAAGGCAACCGAAGCGGACATGGCAATCAAGGCAGTCAGGGCAACCAGGGTGGTTATAATCATTAGGAGAGTCAACAGCAGCAGCAATCGGGTTACGAGAGTAATTCGAAGCAGTTGAATAGTGGGCAGTATTGCTACCTCTTGAGCACTTGCATTGGTTTTCCCTTGAAGAGGAAAGGGTGATGCCGTAGAGTAGCGTAAGTATTTCCCTCAGTTTTTGAGAACCAAGGTATCAATCCAGTAGGAGGCTACGCGCGAGTCCCTCGCACCTGCACAAAACAAATAAATCCTCACAACCAACGCGATAAGGGGTTGTCAATCCCTACACAGCCACTTACGAGAGTGATATCTGATAGATACAACAACAACAACAAAGCCTTTAGTCCCAAACAAGTTGGGGTAGGCTAGAGGTGAAACCCATAAGATCTCGCAACCAACTCATGGCTCTGGCACATGGATAGCAAGCTTCCACGCACCCCTGTCCATAGCTAGCTCTTTGTCGATACTCCAATCCTTCAGGTCTCTCTTAACGGACTCCTCCCATGTCAAAATCGGTCGACCCCGCCCTCTCTTGACATTCTCCGCACGCTTTAGCCGTCCGCTATGCACTGGAGCTTCTGGAGGCCTGCGCTGAATATGCCCAAACCATCTCAAACGATGTTGGACGAGAGTGAGATCTGATAGATATGATAAGATAATATATTTGGTATTTTTATGATAAAGATGCAAAGTAAAATAAAAGGCAATGAAAATAACAAAGTATTGGAAGATTAATATGATGAAGATAGACCCGGGGCCATAGGTTTCACTAGTGGCTTCTCTCGAGAGCATAAGTATTTTACGGTGGGTGAACGAATTACTGTTGAGCAATTGACATAATTGAGCATAGTTATGAGAATATCTAGGTATGATCATGTATATAGGCATCATGTCCAAGACAAGTAGACCGACTCCTGCCTACATCTACTACTATTACTCCACACATCTAACGCTATCCAACATGCATCTAGAGTATTAAGTTCATAAGAACAGAGTAATGCCTTAAGCAAGATGACATGATGTAGAGGGATAAACTCATGCAATATGATGAAAACCCCATCTTGTTAACCTCGATGGCAACAATACAATACATGCCTTGCTGCCCCTACTGTCACTGGGAAAGGACACCGCAAGATTGAACCCTAAGCTAAGCATTTATCCCATTGCAAGAAAGATCAATCTAGTAGGCCAAACCAAACTGATAATTCGAAGAGACTTGCATAGATAACCAATCATACATAAAAGAATTCAGAGGAGATTCAAATATTGTTCATAGATAAACTTGATCATAAACCCACAATTCATCGGTCTCAACAAACACACCACAAAAAGAAGATTACATCGAATAGATCTCCACAAGAGAGGGGGAGAACTTTGTATTGAGATCCAAAAAGAGAGAAGAAGCCATCTAGCTAATAACTATGGACCCGTAGGTCTGAGGTAAACTACTCACACTTCATCGGAGAGGCTATGATGTTGATGTAGAAGCCCTTCGTGATCGATGCCCCCTCCGGTGGAGCTCCGGAACAGGCCCCAAGATGGGATCTCATGGATACAGAAAGTTACGGCGGTGGAATTAGGGTTTTGGCTCTGTGTCTGATCGTTTGGGGGTACGTAGGTATATATAGGAGGAAGAAGTACGTCGGTGGAGCAACAGGGGGCCCACGAGGGTGGAGGGTGCGCCTGGGGGGGGGGGGTAGGCGCGTCCCCTACCTCGTGGCCTCCCTGTTGGTTGCTTGACATAGGGTCCAAGTCTCCTGGGTCTTGTTCAGTGAGAAAATCACGTTCCCGAAGGTTTCATTCCATTTGGACTCCGTTTGATACTCCTTTTCTTCAAAACCCTAAAATAGGCAAAAAATAGCAATTCTGGGCTGGGCCTCCGGTTAATAGGTTAGTCCCAAAAGTAATATAAAAGTGGATGATAAAGCCCAACAATATCCAAAACAGTAGATACTATAGCATGGAGCAATCAAAAATTATAGATACGTTGGAGACGTATCAAGCATCCCCAAGCTTAATTCCTGCTCGTCCCCGAGTAGGTAAATGATAAAAACAGAATTTTTGATGTGGAATGCTACTTGGCATAAGTTCAATGTAATTCTTCTTAATTGTGGTATGAATATTCAGATATGAAAGATTCAAGACAAAAGTTCAATATTGACATAGAAATAATAATACTTCAAGCATACTAACTAAGCCTTCATACTTCAAGCAGACAAAAGTTCAATATTGACATAGAAATAATAATACTTCTCAAAATAACATGGCCAAAGAAAGTTATCCCTTCAAAATCATATAGTCTGGCTATGCTCTATCTTCACCACACAAAGTATTTAGATCATGCACAACCCCGATGACAAGCCAAGCAATTATTTCATACTTTTGACATTCTCAAACTTTTTCAATCTTCACGCAATACATGAGCGTGAGCCATGGATATAGCACCATAGGTGGAATAGAATGGTGGTTGTGGAGAAGACAAAAAGGGAGAAGATAGTCTCACATCAACTAGGCGTATCAACGGGCTACGGAGATGCCCATTAATAGATATTAATGTGAGTGAGTAGGGATTTCCATGCAACAGATGCACTAGAACTATAAGTATATGAAAGCTCAAAAAGAAACTAAGTGGGTGTGCATCCAACTTGCTTGCTCATGAAGACCTAGGGCAATTTGAGGAAACCCATCATTGGAATATACAAGCCAAGTTCTATAATGAAAAATTCCCACTAGTATATGAAATTGACAACATAGGAGACTCTCTATCATGAAGATCATGGTGCTACTTTGAATCACAAGTGTGGTAAAAAGGATAGTAGCATTGTCCCTTCTCTCTTTTTCTCTCATTTTTTTATTTGGGCCTTTTCTCTTTTTTTATGGCCTCTTTTTTTCGTCCGGAGTCTCATCCCGACTTGTGGGGGAATCATAGTCTCCATCATCCTTTCCTCACTGGGACAATACTCTAATAATGATGATCATCACACTTTTATTTTCTAACAACTCAACAATTACAACTCGATACTTAGAACAAAATATGACTCTATGTGAATGCCTCTGGCGGTGTACTGGGATATGCAATGAATCAAAAGTGACATGTATGAAAGAATTATGAACGGTGGCTTTGCCACGAATACGATGTCAACTACATGATCATGCAAAGCAATATGCCAATGATGAAGTGTGTCATAATAACGGAACGGGGGAAAGTTGCATGGCAAGATATCTCAAAATGGCTATGGGAATGCCATAATAGGTAGGTATGGTGGCTGTTTTGAGGAAGGTATATGGTGGGTGTATGATACCGGCGAAAGGTGCGCGGTATTAGAGAGGCTAGCAATGGTGGAAGGGTGAGAGTGCGTATGATCCATGGACTCAAGATTAGTCATAAAGAACTCATATACTTATTACAAAAATCTACAAGTTATCAAAGCAAAGTATTACGCGCATGCTCCTAGGGGATAGATTGGTAGTAAAATACCATCGCTCATCCCCGACCGCCACTCATAAGGAAGACAATCAATAAATAAATCATGCTCCGACTTCATCACATAATGGTTCACCATACGTGCATGCTACGGGAATCACAAACTTTAACACAAGTATTTCTCAAATTCACAACTACTCAACTAGCACATCTTTAATATCACCATCTCCATATCTCAAAACAATTATCAAGCATCAAACTTCTCATAGTATTCAACACACTCCTAAGAGAATTTTATTATTAATCTTGTATACTTAGGATATTAGGATTATTTAAGAAAATTACCATGCTATTTAAGACTCTCAAAATAATCTAAGTGAAGCATGAGAGATCAATAGTTTCTATAAAACAAATCCACCACCGTGCTCTAAAAGATATAAGTGAAGCACTAGAGCAAAACTATATAACTCAAAAGATATAAGTGAAGCACATAGAGTATTCTAATAATTTCCGAATCATGTGTGTCTCTCTCAAAAGGTGTGTACAGCAAGGATGATTGTGGTAAACTAACAAATAAATACTCAAATAATACAAGACGCTCCAAGCAAAACACATATCATGTGGTGAATAAAAATATAGCTCCAAGTAAAGTTACCGATAGAAGTAGACGAAAGAGGGGATGCCTTCCGAGGCATCCCCAAGCTTTGGCTTTTAGGTGTCCTTAGACTATCTTGGGGGTGCCATGAGCATCCCCAAGATTAGGCTATTGCCACTCCTTTTTCCATAATCCATCAAATCTTTACCCAAATCTTGAAAACTTCAGAACACAAAACTTAAAGTAGAAAATCTCGTGAACTCCGTTAGCGAAAGAAAACAAAAGAACACTTCAAGGTACTGTAATTAACTCATTCTTTATTTATATTGGTGTTAAACCTACTTTATTCCAACTTCTCTATGGTTTATAAACTATTTTACTAGCCGTAGATTCATCAAAATAAGCAAACAACACACGAAAAACAGAATCTGTCAAAAACAGAACAGTCTGTAGTAATCTGTATCTAGCGCAAGATCTGTAACTCCAAAAATTCTAAAATAAATTTATGGACGTGAGGAATTTATCTATTAATCATCTGCAAAAAGAATTAACTAAATAGCACTTTCCAAATAAAAATTACAGCAGTTCTAGTGAGCGCTAAAGTTTCTATTTTTTACAGCAAGATTAACAAGACTTTCCCCAAGTCTTCCCAACGGTTCTACTTGGCACAAACACTAATTAAACACAAAAAACACAACCAAAACAGAGGCTAGATAAATTATTTATTACTAAACAGGAGCAAAAAAGCAAGGAATAAAAATAAAATTGGGTTGCCTCCCAACAAGCGCTATCGTTTAACGCCCCTAGCTAGGCATAAAAGCAAGGATAGATCTAGGTATTGCCATCTTTGGTAGGCGATCCATAAGTGGCTCTCATAATAGATTCATAAGGTAATTTAATTTTCTTTATAGGAAAGTGTTCCATGCCTTTCCTTAACGGAAATTGGAATCTAATATTTCCTTCCGTCATATCAATAATTGCACCAATCGTTCTAAGGAAATGTCTACCAAGAATAATAGGACATGAAGGATTGCAATCTATATCAAGAACGATAAAATCTACGGGCACATAATTCCTATTTCCAACAATAATAACATCATTAATTCTTCTCATAGGTTTCTTAATAGTGGAATCCGCAAGGTGCAAGTTTAGAGAGCAATCATCAAAATCACGGAAACCAAACAAATCACACAAAGTCTTTGGGATCATGGAAACACTAGCACCCAAATCACACAAAGCATAACATTCATGATCTTTAATTTTAATTTTAATAGTTGGTTCCCACTCATCATAAAGTTTTCTAGGGATAGAAACTTCCAACTCAAGTTTTTCTTCATAAGATTGCATCAAAGCATCAACGATATGTTTAGTAAACGCTTTATTTTGGCTATAAGCATGAGGAGAATTTAGCACGGATTGCAACAAGGAAATACAATATATCAAAGAGAAATTATCATAATTAAATCCCTTGAAATCCAAAATAGTAGGTTCATTAACATCTAGAGTTTTGATCTCTTCAATCCCACTTTTATCAAATTTAGCATCAAGATCTAAATACTCCGAATTTTTGGAACGCCTTCTAGGTAAAGGTGGGTCATATTCAGTCCCATCATTATCAAGATTCATATTGCAAAACAAAGATTTAATAGGGGACACATCAATAACTTTTTAGATCTTCATCTTTATTATCATGGAAACTAGAAGAACACGCTCTTATAAAGGAATCTTTCTTAGCATGCATCCTAGCGGTTCTTTCTTTCCACTCATCAATGGAAATTCTCATGGCCTTGAGAGACTCATTGTATCATGCTTAGGTGGAATAGATCTAAGTTTCAAAGAATCAACATCAAGAGAAATTCTATCAACGTTCCTAGCCAACTCGTCAATCTTAAGCAATTTTTCTTCAATCAAAGCATTAACATTCTTTTGCGAAGTAATAAATTCTTTAATATTAGATTCAAAATCAGAGGGCATGTTATTAAAATTTCCATAAGAATTGTTGTAGGAATTACCATAATTATTATAGGAATTACTAGGATAAGGCCTAGGATTAAAGTTTCCTCTATACGTGTTGTTACCAAAATTGTTCCTACCAACAAAATTCACATCCATAGATTCATTATTTTTCTCAATCAAATTAGACAAAGGCATATCATTATGATCAGAAGAAACACTTTTATTAGCAAATAATTTCATAAGTTCATCCATCTTTCCACTCAAAACATTAATTTTTTCTATCACATGCACTTTCTTATCAGTAGATCTTTCAGTGTGCCATTGAGAGTAATTAACCATAATATTATCTAGGAGTTTAGTAGCTTCGCCTAAAGTGATTTCCATAAAAGTGCCTCCCACGGCCGAATCTAAAAGATTTTATAAGCAAAATTCAATCCGGCATAAAAAATTTGTATAATCATCCACAAATTCAAACCATGAGTAGGGCAATTACGTATCATTAATTTCATCCTCTCCCAAGCTTGTGCAACATGTTCATGATCAAGTTGCTTAAAATTCATAATATCGTTTCTAAGAGAGATGATATTAGCGGGAGGAAAATACTTAGAGATAAAAGCATCTTTGCACTTATTCCACGAATCAATACTATTCTTAGGCAAAGACGAAAACCAAGCTTTAGCACGGTCTCTAAGCGAAAAAGGAAATAGCTTCAATTTAACAATATCATTATCAACATCTTTCTTCTTTTGCATATCACACAAATCAACGAAGCTATTCAGATGGGTAGCGGCATCTTCACTAGGAAGGCCGAAAAACATATCTTTCATGACAAGATTCAGCAAGGCATCATTAATTTCACAAGATTCAACATCGGTAAGAGGAGCAATCGGAGTGCTAATAAAATCATTGTTGTTGGTATTGGTGAAGTCACACAATTTATTGTTATCTTGAGCCATCGTGACAAGCAAGCAATCCAACACTCAAGCAAACAAGAAGCGGGCAAAAAGAGGCAAATAGAGAAAGAGGGCGAATAAAACGGCAAGGGTGAAGTGGGGGAGAGGAAAATGAGAGGCAAATGGCAAATAATGTAATGCGGGAGATAAGGGTTTGTGATGGGTACTTGGTATGTTGACTTTTGCGTAAACCTCCTCGGCAACGGCGCCAGAAATCCTTCTTGCTACCTCTTGAGCACTTGCGTTGGTTTTCCCTTGAAGAGGAAAGGGTGATGCAGCAGAGTAGCGTAAGTATTTCCCTCAATTTTTGAGAACCAAGGTATCAATCCAGTAGGAGGCTACGCGCGAGTCCCTCGCACCTGCAGAAAACAAATAAATCCTCGCAACCAACGTGATAAGGGGTTGTCAATCCCTACACGGTCACTTACGAGAGTGAGATCTGATAGATATGATAAGATAATATTTTTGGTATTTTTATGATAAAGATGCAAAGTAAAATAAAAGGCAATGAAAATAACAAAGTATTGGAAGATTAATATGATGAAGATAGACCCGGGGGCCATAGGTTTCACTAGTGGCTTCTCTCGAGAGCATAAGTATTTTACGGTGGGTGAACGAATTACTATTGAGCAATTGACAGAATTGAGCATAGTTATGAGAATATCTGGGTATGATCATGTATATAGGCATCACGTCCAAGACAAGTAGACCAACTCCCGCCTGCATCTACTACTATTACTCCACACATCAACCGCTATCTAGCATGCATCTAGAGTATTAAGTTCATAAGAACAGAGTAACTCCTTTAGCAAGATGACATGATGTAGAGGGATAAACTCATGCAATATGATGAAAATCCCATCTTGTTATCCTCGATGGCAACAATACAATACATGCCTTGCTGCCCCTACTGTCACTGGGAAAGGACACCACAAGATTGAACCCAAAGCTAAGCACTTCTCACATTGCAAGAAAGATCAATCTAGTAGGCCAAACCAAACTGATAATTCAAAGAGACTTGCAAAGATAACCAACCATACATAAAAGAATCCAGAGGAGATTCAAATATTGTTCATAGATAAACTTGATCATAAACCCACAATTCATCGGTCTCAACAAACACACCATAAAAAGAAGATTACATCGAATAGATCTCCACAAGAGAGGGGGAGAACTTTGTATTGAGATCCAAAAAGAGAGAAGAAGCCATCTAGCTAATAACTATGGACCCGTAGGTCTGAGGTAAACTACTCACACTTCATCGGAGAGGCTATGGTGTTGATGTAGAAGCCCTCCATGATCGATGCCCCTCCGGCGGAGCTCCTGAACATGCCCCAAGATGGGATCTTATGGATACAGAAAGTTACGGCAGTGGAATTAGGGTTTTGGCTTCGTATCTGATCGTTTGGGGGTACGTAGGTATATATAGGAGGAAGAAGTACGCCGGTGGAGCAACAGGGGGGCCCACGAGGGTGGAGGGCGTGCCTGGGGGGGAGGTAGGCGCGCCCCCTACCTCGTGGCCTCCTTGTTGGTTGCTTGACGTAGGATCCAAGTCTCCCGGGTCTTGTTCGGTGAGAAAATCACGTTCCCGAAGGTTTCATTCCGTTTCGACTCCGTTTGATATTCCTTTTCTTCGAAACCCTAAAATAGGCAAAAAAACAGCAATTCTGGGTTGGGCCTCCGGTTAATAAGTTAGTCCCAAAAATAATATAAAAGTGGATAGTAAAGCCCAATAATGTCCAAAACAGTAGATAATATAGCATGGAGCAATCAAAAATTATAGATACGTTGGAGACGTATCAAGTATCATGTCTTTACCACTAGCTTATGCAGGCGCGATTAAAAGCTTCATAAAAGGGCAGTAAACTCCATTTAACCGGCGGTGCCCCGTTATCTGCGCTGTTCTGAGCAACCCATTTTGTGGAGTCGGGAGGATCATCCACCCCGGGTTGATAACCCAGGTCATCTGGCATTGGTGGTGGCACCTCAGGTTGGGGGGTATAAGTTCACCAAGGTGCTCATGGATGGAGGGAGCAACATCAATATCCTTTATTATGAAACCTTCCGTCGCATGGGGTTGATGGATAAAAATCTTAAACCGTCGAATACTGTTTTCCATGGTGTGGTACCTGGTAAATCGGCTTCCCAGTTGGTAAGATAGCTCCAGAGGTTGCTTTCGGAGATGATCATGATTCAAGATCAGAGACATTGACTTTTGAAGTGGTGAAAATCAAGAGCCCTTATCATGCCCTGTTTGGCCAGCTGGCTTATGCTAAGTTCATGGCAAGGCCCTGTTAAGTGTATCTGCAGCTCAAGATGCCGGGTCATAAGGGGACCATCACGGTACATGGGAGCCGCAAGATCGCCTTGGAATGTGAAGAGGGTGATGCGGCTTATGCTGAGTCGGTTTGTGCAACAGAGGAGTTGAAGTTTTATAAGGACAATGTTGATCCGGCGGATATGACTTTTTTGAAAAAACCAACTACAGAGCATGATCCGACATTCAAGTTTAAATCGGCTGAGGAAACCAAGTTAGTTGATTTTGTTCCTGGCGATTCATCCAAGCAGTTCAGCATCAGTGCTAATCTGGATCTGAAATAGGAAAGCGCGCTCATCGAGTTCATCCATGAGAACCGGGACATCTTTGCATGGAGACCTTCTGACATGCTAGGCGTACCGAGGGAACTTGGTGAGCACACTCTTAATATTGATCCTAAGTTTAAACTGGGCAGGCAGTTTCTCCGCCAATTCAATGAAGAAAGGTGTAAGGCTATTGGTGAGGAGGTAGCCCGGCTCTTGGCAGAAGGGTTTATTGTGGAGGTTTTTCACCCTGAGTGATTAGCTAACCCGGTGCTAGTGCTTAAGAAGAACGGCAATTGTCTAATGTGTGTGGACTACATAGATTTGAACAAGGCTTGTCCAGCTGATCCCTTTGCTCTCCCTCGTATTGATCAAATTATTGATGCTACGGCGGGTTGTGAGCGTTTGAGCTTTCTGGATGCTTATTCTGGTTACCATCAGATCAAAATGGCAGTTAAGGACCAAGAGAAGACAGATTTTATAACTCCCTTTGGCGCCTTCTGCTATGTATCTATGCCTTTTGGGCTCAAGAGCGCCCAGATGACTTACCAGCCACGGCGGTTAAGTGTGATGCAGCCACGACGGTTCAGTTCATCAAAAAGGTGATTTTCTGGTTTGGTTTTCCACACAACATTATAACTGATAATGACACTAATCTGTCCAAGGGTGCCATGAAAGAATTTTGTCAACGTGAGCACATCCGGCTTGACGTGTCATCAGTGGCTCACCCTCAATCTAATGGTCAAGCGGAGAGAGCCAATCAAGAGATCCTAAGAGGCATCAAGCCCCGACTTATGGTTCCTTTAAAGCGGACGCCGGGTTGTTGGGTGGAGGAGTTACCTTCTGTGTTATGGAGCATCAATACCACGCCCAACAGATCTACGGGTTATACACCTTTCTTCTTGGTTTACGGAGCAGAGGCGGTCCTCCCTAGTGACATCCCTCATGACTCACCCCGTGTGGCGGCTTATGTTGAAGCTGACAATGAGAAGGCACGTCAGGAAGCACTTGACCTGTTAGATGAGGAGCGTGTTATTGCAGCGGCGCATTCGGCGATTTATCAGCAAGATTTGTGTCGTTATCATAGTTGTCGGGTTAAAACCAGAACGTTTCAAGAAGGGGATCTGGTGCTCTAACTCATCCAGGATAAGACTGATATGCACAAGTTATCCCCGCCTTGGGAAGGACCCTTCGTGGTCAGCAAGAATCTGCACAACGGGTCATACTACCTTATCGATGTTCGAGAGCACAAAGACTCACGTAAATCGGAGGAGGAGACCCACCGGCCATGGAATATAGCTCATCTTTGGCCTTACTACACGTGAGCCATAGGCTCCTTTGATGTACATATTATTGACAATGTATATATTATGATGATCAATATAATAAACCGGCATCCCTGCTAAATCGGGGCATCTGCTATTATTCCTTGAAAGGTTTTCGGTTACATGGGGGCTTCTGTTTATAAAGCGGAGTTCTAATTACCCATTGATCTGGCTCATAAGCCACACATAAAAAACACTTGGGGGCTTGCCACCCAAGGTCAAAAGGAGCCAAAGAGATTCTGTTGCAAAGCACAACTCAAACATAGGCACCCATTGAGCACAGCTCAAAATATTACTAGGGGGCTCTTTGCTTCTACAAGAACAAAGAGTCTATAACCTTGTAATAGGCTATAAAAGCCAGGCTTGGAAGCCAGGTGTATTCACCTAAAACCCCGGGTTATCCTACCTTTTTAAGTAAACCACTCCGTCCAGGTAATCCTGGTAGACCCGTCAAATGTTTGACAAGTCAATCTTATAAAGACCCTGAACTTGTCATAGTTAAAATGACGATTGGTTGATGTGAGGTCCATCTTATAAGGCTTTGTAAAATGGCTTAACTCAGTGGCCTGGCAGCCCATGAAAAGCCTCGCCGTTTTTGCATATTTTCTTCTGAATTTTTTTTGATGTTTCTTTTGAGGCGTTTTATACTAATCCAGTGTTTATTGACCCGTTTTGCTGTGGATTATAAGTTGTCAGTATACATTCAATTATAATCCTGTGTTGATTGACCTGGTCTGGCTTTGACTACAAGTTGCCAGTATAATATATGAATAATCCGGTGTTTATTACAACCCGGTATGGCTTTACTATAAACCTGCAAAACAGGGAGGAGTTATCAGTACTCAAGATTTGGGTTATCACCCTTACTACAGAAAGTTGGTGAGCCAACAATGTGATTCAATGTCACAGGTATGATATATTTCATATTTGATTGTCATTCAATACAGCCTGGTTATAAACCTGGATTATATGTTGGGCATTATGACCCGTCCGGCGATAAACCGCCAGGACACTTTCAACTTGTTATATGCAGAAACAGGTCAAATAAAGCTGTTAAAGATCATAAGCAGACATAACATAAATCATGACAGATTACCACTGTCATGCAAAGTGAATATGCACGATGGCATAGCTGACAGTGTTTTTAAACTAGCCTATTACAAAGCGTTTTAATGCCCAAAAAGGATAATTGTGTTCAGCAAGTATTGCAGTATGCAGAAGATTAAACCGGCCTCCAAATTATGACTGTTCGCCAGGCTGGCTTGACGGTTGTGGATCATCCTGCACCGGTTCACCCTCCTCCTCTCCACCCAGAGGCTGGAAATCAATGGTGGTCCAGTCGATTCTAGTTAGGGCCTTGAATACAACTTCGTCGCTTATAAGGGTGGAGGGGTCAACATCAGGAGCGTAGGTATGCTTACGGATTGGTGGGATAAGATTTACCACATCATGAGTTGGCGCAGCAAGTCGTTTGTTGTCAGCATCATAAATCAGCTGATAGTGAGAAAGATCTATTTCTTCGGCCAATTTGCTCGCTAATGGGCACATTTCCTTTGTCAAAGCTCGAAGATCATCATTATCAAACTCTGACCCGTCTTCCTTTATGCTCGGATAGCCGTGTCCTATATCAGCCGAGTCAAGATCTGGTATCCAGGCTTTAGCCCGGATTAGCGCAGTCAGAGCACCTGTCCTTGTAGCTGATCTTTTTAACTCGTCCAACCGGGCAGGCATCATTGACAGCTTTTCTAATGTTTCCTTGATCAGGTTTGGGGGCGGTTTGTTATGAGCGGAAGTGCAAATGATCCGTTGTGCGCCGGTATATAACTGCTCTGTAAGAGTACAGGCAGCCTTCAACTTCTTCTGCATATCAGAGCCCAGGTGGGTAATGCGAGATCCTGCATCATTGAACATATTGATAAATCGGCAGTTTATGGGATAATACATGTTGAAGTTTATCATAAGGTGATACGTCTCCAACGTATCTATAATTTTTGATTGTTCCATGCTATTATATTATCTGTTTTGGATGTTTATGGGCTTTATTAGACACTTTTATATTATTTTTGGGACTAACCTATTAACCTAGATCCCAGTGCCAGTTTCTGTTTTTATTTGTTTTAGAGTATCGCGGAAAAGGAAAATCAAACGGAGTCCAATTGACTTGAAACTTCACGGAACTTATTTTTGGACCAGAAGAAGCCCATGAGTATCGGAGATGGACCAGGAGAGTCCCGGGCTGCCCACGAGGGTGGGGGGAGCGCCCACCCCCTGGGCGCGCCCCCTGCCTCGTGGACAGCCCGGAGGTCCACCGACGTACTTC
>NC_041386.1:592685970-592702489 GCF_002162155.2 Triticum dicoccoides | reverse complement strand
ATATACCCTAAAACTAACGAAGACGAGAATAGATCGGGAGTTCCGCCGCCAGAAGCCTCCGTAGCCACCGAAAACCAATCGAGACCCATTACAGCACCCTACCGGAGGGGGGAATCCCTCTCTGATGGCCATCTTCATCATCCCGGCGCTCTCCATGACGAGGAAGGAGTAGTTCACCCTCGGGGCTGAGGGTATGTACCAGTAGCTATGTGTTTGATCTCTCTCTCTCTCTATCTCTCTCTCTCTCTCTCTCTCTCGTGTTCTTGAGGTGGCACGATCTTGATGTATTGCGATCTTTGCTATTATAGTTGGATCTTATGGTGTTTCTCCCCCTCTACTCTCTTGTAATGGATTGAGTTTTCCCTTTGAAGTTATCTTATCGGATTGAGTCTTTAAGGATTTGAGAACACTTGATGTATGTCTTGCGTGGGATACCCGTGGTGACAATGGGGTATTCTATCGATCCACTTGATGTATGTTTTGGTGATCAACTTGCGGGTTCTGCCCATCAACCTATGCATAGGGGTTGGCACATGTTTTCGTCTTGAATCTCCGGTAGAATCTTTGGGGCACTCTTTGAAGTACTTTGTGTTGGTTTGAATAGATGAATCTGAGATTGTGTGATGCATATCGTATAATCATACCCATGGATACTTGAGGTGACATTGGAGTATCTAGGTGACATTAGGGTTTTGGTTGATTTGTGTCTTAAGGTGTTATTCTAGTACGAACTCTAGAATAGATTTAATGGAAAGAATAGCTTCGTGTTATTTTACTACGGACACTTGAATAGATCAATCAGAAAGGATAACTTTGAGGTGATTTCGTACCCTACCATAATCTCTTCATTTGTTCTCTGCTACTAGTGACTTTGGAGTGACTCTTTGTTGCATGTTGAGGGATAATTATATGATCCAATTATTTTATTATTGTTGAGAGAACTTGCACTAGTGAAAGTATGAACCCTAGGCCTTGTTTCAACGCGTGCTCACTTGTATCATTAGTTACCTTGCTGTTTTTATATTTTCAGATTACAAAAACCATTATCTACTATCCATGTACCACTTGTATCACCATCTCTTCGCCGAACTGGTGCGCCTATACAATTTACCATTGTATTGGGTGTGTTGGGGACACAAGAGACTCTTTGTTATTTAGTTGCAGGGTTGCTTGAGAGAGACCATCTTCATCCTACGCCTCCTACGGATTGATAAACCTTAGGTCATCCACTTGAGGGAAATTTTCTACTGTCCTACAGACCTCTGCACTTGGAGGCCCAACAACGTCTACAAGAAGAAGGTTGTGTAGTAGACATCAAGCTCTTTTCTGGCGCCGTTGCCGGGGAGGTTAGCGCTTGAAGGTACATCTTTAGATCTTGCAATCGAATCTTTTAGTTTCTCGTTTTATCACTAGTTTAGTTTATAAAAGAAAACTACAAAAAAATGGAATTAAGGATGCCTCATATGCTTCATCTTTTTAATGTCTTTCGTGAGAATAAGGATTCTGATAATTGTGCTCAAGTGCTAGAAGAAGAATGCATTAGAATGTTTGGCACTAAATATTTGAATGATGAGCATGATTGCAATGTTGTTAGTATGAATTCCTTGAATATCCATGATGCTAATAATATGCAAAGCCACAAGCTAGGGGATGCTATGTTTGATGAAGATGATATTTTTTGTCCCCCAAGTTTTGATGAGCAAATTTATTATGATGAAAAGATCCCTCCTATCTATGATGATTATTGTGATGACACGTATGCTATAAAGAACAATGATAACCATGAAACTTGTCATCTTGATTTAAACTTTCAATTGGATTATGCCTCACATGATAGTTATTTTGTTGAGTTTGCTCCCACTAATATTCATGAGAAGAAATTTGCTTATGTGGAGAGTAATAAAAATTCTATGCTTGTAGATCATGAAAAGAATGCTTTATGTGATGGTTATATTGTTGAATTCATTCATGATTCTACTGAAAATTATTATTAGGGAGGAATATATGCTCGTAGGAATTGCAATAATATCAATTTTCCTCTCTATGTGTTGAAATTTTTGAAGCTATACTTGTTTTACCTTCCTATGCAAGTTGATTCTTATTCCCATAAGTTGTTTGCTAACAAAATCCCTATGTATAGGAAGTGGGTTAGGCTTAAATGTGCTAGTCATATTCTTTATGATGCTCTCTTTATGTTTCAATTCTTATCTTTTATGTGAGCATCATTGAAATCATCATGCCTAGCTAGGGGCGTTAAACGATAGCGCTTGTTCGGAGGCAACCCAATTTTATTTTTGTTCCTCGCTTTTTATTCCTGTTTATTAATAAATAATTTATCTAGACTCTGTTATGGTTGTGTTTTGTGTGTTTAATTAGTGTTTGTGCTAAGTAGAACCTTTGGGAAGACTTGGGGAAAGTCTTTGCGATCTTGCTATAAAAACAGAAACTTTAGCGCTCACGAGATGAGCTAAATTTTTTTACTGGAGAATGATATTTAGTTGATTATTTTTTAATATGATTAATATATAAATTCCTCAGGTCCACCTATTTATTTGAGAATTTTATGAGTTCCAGAAGTGGTCGAAACCTACAGATTACTACAGACTGTTCCGTTTTTGACAGATTCTGTTTTCTATGTGTTCTTTGCTTGTTTTGATGAATCTATGAGTAGTATCGGAAGGTATGAACCATAGAGAAGTTGGAATACAGTAGATATTACACCAATATTAATTTAGAATGAGTTCACAACAGTACCCAAGTGGTGATTTATTTTCTTATACTAACGGAGCTTACGAGTTTTCTATTAAGTTTTGTATTGTGAAGTTTTCAAGTTTTGAGTAAAGATTCGATGGACTATGGAATAAGGAGTGGCAAGAGCCTAAGCTTGGGGATGCCCAAGGCACCCCAAGGTAATATTCAAGGACAACCAAAAGCCTAAGCTTGGGGATGCCCCAGAAGGCATCCCCTCTTTCGTCTTCGTTCATCGGTAACTTTACTTGGAGCCATATTTTTATTTACCACATGATATGTGTTTTGCTTGGAGCGTAATTTTATTTTATTTAGTTTTGCTTGCTGTTTGAATAAAATAACATGGTCTGAAATTCTTAAATGTTAGAGAGTCTTCACATAGTTGCATAATTATTCGACTACTCATTGATCTTCACTTATATCTTTCGGAGTAGTTTGTCATTTGCTCCAGTGCTTCACTTATATCTTTTTAGAGCACGGTGGTGGTTTTATTTTGAAGAAATAGATGAACTCTCATGCTTCACTTATATTATTTTGAGAGTCTTTAGAACAGCATGGTAGTTTGCTTTGGTTACGAAACTAGTCCTAATATGATGGGCATCCAAGAGGGATATAATAAAAACCTTCATATAAGTGCAATGAATACTAAGAGAAGTTTGATACATGATGATTGTTTTGAGACATGGAGGTAGTGATATCAAAGTTGTGCTAGTTGAGTAGTTGTGAATTTGAGAAATACTTGTGTTGCAGTTTGCAAGTCCCGTAGCATGCACGTATGGTAAATGTTGTGTAACAAATTTGAAATATGAGGTGTTATTTGATTGTCTTCCTTATGAGTGGCGGTCGGGGATGAGCGATGGTCTTTTCCTACCAATCTATCCCCCTAGGAGCATGCGCGTAATACTTAGTTTTTGATGACTTGTAGATTTTTGCAATAAGTATGTGAGTTCTTTATGACTAATGTTGAGTCCATGGATTATACGCACTCTTACCCTTCCATCATTGCTAGCCTCTTCGGTACCGTGCATTGCCCTTTCTCACATTGAGAGTTGGTGCAAACTTTGCCGGTGCATCCAAACCCCGTGATATGATACGCTCTTTCACACATAAACCTCCTTATATCTTCCTCAAAACAGCCACCCTACCTACCTATTATGGCATTTCCATAGCCATCCCGAGATATATTGCCATGCAACTTTCCACCGTTCCGTTTATTATGACACGCATCATCATTATCATATTGCTTTGCATGATCATGTAGTTGACTTCGTATTTGTGGCAAAGCCACCATTCATAATTTTTCATACATGTCACACTTGATTCATCGCAATCCCGGTACACCACCGGAGGCATTCATATAGAGTCATATCTTGTTCTAAGTATCGAGTTGTAATTCTTGAGTTGTAAGTAAATAAAAGTGTGATGATCATCATTATTAGAGCATTGTCCCAGTGAGGAAAGGATGATGGAGACTATGATTCCCCCACAAGTCGGGATGAGACTCCGGACGAAAAAAAGGCCAAAAAAGAGAGAAGGCCCAAAAAAACAAAAAAAAAACAAAAAAAAATATGAGAGAAAAAGAGAGAAGGGACAATGTTACTATCCTTTTACCACACTTGTGCTTCAAAGTAGCACCAAGATCTTCATGATAGAGAGTCTCTTATGTTGTCACTTTCATATACTAGTGGGAAACTTTCATTATAGAACTTGGCTTGTATATTCCAACAATGGGCCTCCTCAAGTGCCCTAGGTCTTCGTGAGCAAGCAAGTTGGATGCACACCCACTTAGTTCTTTTGTTGAGCTTTCATACATTTATAGCTCTAGTGCATCCGTTGCATGGCAATCCCTACTCCTTGCATTGACATCAATTGATGGGCATCTCCCAAGCCCATTGATTAGTCGCGTCGATGTGAGACTTTCTCCTTTTTGTCTTCTCCACATAACCCCCTCATTATATTCTATTCCACCCATAGTGTTATATCCATGGCTCATGCTCATGTATTGCGTGAAAGTTGAAAAAAGTTTGGGATTACTAAAGTATGAAACAATTGCTTAGCTTGTCATCGGGGTTGTGCATGATGAGTGCATTCTTGTGTGACGAAAATGGAGCATGACCAAACTATATGATTTTGTAGGGATGAACTATCTTTGGCCATGTTATTTTGAGAAGACATGATTGCTTAGTTAGTATGCTTGAAGTATTATTATTTTTATGTCAATATTAAACTTTGGTATTCAATATTATGGATCTGAATATTCTTGCTACAATAAATAGAAATACATGATGAATATGTTAGGTAGCATTCCACATCAAAAACTCTGTCTTTATCATTTACCTACTCGAGGACGAGCAGGAATTAAGCTTGGGGATGCTGATACGTCTCCAACGTATCTATAATTTTTGATTGTTCCATGCTATTATATTATCTGTTTTGGATGTTTATGGGCTTTATTAGACACTTTTATATTATTTTTGGGACTAACCTATTAACCTAGAGCCCAGTGTCAGTTTCTGTTTTTCTTTGTTTTAGAGTATCGCAGAAAAGGAAAATCAAACGGAGTCCAATTGACCTGAAACTTCACGGAACTTATTTTTGGTCCAGAAGAAGCCCACGGAGTATCGGAGATGGACTAGGAGAGTCCCGGGCTGCCCACGAGGGTGGGGGGAGCGCCCACCCCCCTGGGCGCGCCCCCTATCTCGTGGACAACCTGGAGGTCCACCGACGTACTTCTTCCGCCTATATATATATCCATATACCCTAAAACTATCGAAGATGAGAATAGATCGGGAGCTCCGCCACCAGAAGCCTCCGTGGCCACCGAAAACCAATCTTGACCCGTTCCGGCACCCTGCCGGAGGGGGGAATCCCTCTCCAGTGGCCATCTTCATCATCCCGACACTCTCCATGACTAGGAGGGAGTAGTTCACCCTCGGGGTTGAGGGTATGTACCAGTGGCTATGTGTTTGATCTCTCTCTCTCTCATGTTCTTGAGGTGGCACGATCTTGATGTATCGTGAGCTTTGCTATTATAGTTGGATCTTATGATGTTTCTCCCCCTCTACTCTCTTGTAATGAATTGAGTTTTCCCTTTGAAGTTATCTTATCGGATTGAGTCTTTAAGGATTTGAGAACACTTGATGTATGTCTTGCGTGGGATACCCGTGGTGACAATGGGGTATTCTATCGATCCACTTGATGTATGTTTTGGTGATCAACTTGTGGGTTCCGCCCATGAACCTATGCATAGGGGTTGGCACACGTTTTCGTCTTGACTCTCCGGTAGAATCTTTGGGGCACTCTTTGAAGTACTTTGTGTTGGTTTGAATAGATGAATCTGAGACTGTGTGATGCATATCGTATAATCATACCCATGGATACTTGAGGTGACATTGGAGTATCTAGGTGACATTAGGGTTTTGGTTGATTTGTGTCTTAAGGTGTTATTCTAGTACGAACTCTAAGATAGATTGAACGGAAAGAATAGCTTCGTGTTATTTTACTACGGACTCTTGAATAGATCAATCAGAAAGGATAACTTTGAGGTGGTTTCGTATCCTACCATAATCTCTTTGTTTGTTCTCCGCTATTAGTGACTTTGGAGTGACTCTTTGTTGCATGTTGAGGGATAATTATATGATCCAATTATGTTATTATTGTTGAGAGAACTTGCACTAGTGAAAGTATGAACCCTAGGCCTTATTTCAACGCATTGCAATACCGTTTGTGCTCACTTGTATCATTAGTTACCTTGCTGTTTTTATATTTTCATATTACAAAAACCATTATCTACTATCCATATACCACTTGTATCACCATCTCTTCGTCTAACTAGTGCGCCTATAAAATTTACCATTGTACTGGGTGTGTTGGGGACACAAGAGACTCTTTGTTATTTGGTTGCAGGGTTGCTTGAGAGAGACCATCTTCATCCTACGCCTCCTACGGATTGATAAACCTTAGGTCATCCACTTGAGGGAAATTTGCTACTGTCCTACAAACCTCTACACTTGGAGTCCCAACAATGTCTACAAGAATAAGGTTGTGTAGTAGACATCATAAGGGTACTTACCAAACACAACAGTGGTCATGGCATTGACTTGCCGATTCAAGCCATTTAATTCTTCTTCTACTGGTTTAAGAGCTGTTTCAGCGTCTTCCGCCCGCTTTAGTAGAGTTGCTTTTTCAGCGTCCCATCCTACTCGTTCGCCTTTAAAGCCTTCTTTCAGTTGTTCCATGGCTGCTAAAGTGCCAGTCAACTCTTATTTAGCCTTGGAAGTTTCTGCCTGCTGGGTCTTAATATTTTCCTGAAGATCGGCGATTTGAGATTCTTTTTGGCTCAGATCGGCCTGCAAGTGACATGTAATGAGTTAGTAGTGCATATTTGAAGTCCCAAGCACATAACAGGTTATACACTTGGCACTTGGGGGCTAATGCATATGGCTTTTATCAACTGACATTGTCAAGTCCCAAGCACATAACAAGTTATACACTTGGCACTTGGGGCTAATGTATATTTGTTCAAGTCAAAAGTATGGATTTTTCTTCATCAATCGGTTTACAAAGATGGTTATCAAGAGTTTTGAAAGTTTCATGACAGAAAGGTACCGATTCATCCTAAAGGTATAAACCGATCCCTGGGGGCTACACAAGCAAAAAATTGCAAGATTCATACTTAAAAGTCTCGGTTCATCCTGAAACAATAAACCGGCCCTTGGGGTCTACGCAGGCAAAGTTGAAGTATTACAAAGTCCCGGTTCACGATGATACCATAAACGGCCCTTGGGGGCTGTTGGAGTTGATATTAGAAATTGGGCACAAGTGAAACAATTATGAAGAGTTAGTAGTGTTTACCTCATATCGCTCCTTCATCAGGCCCACTAAACCGGCTTCATAGTCGTGGCTTGTATACAGGCGGTTTAAGAAGCCGGAATAAATCTCTTGGACGTTGAGGTGGGCATAGCTGGATAAATCCATTTTCCACTTGACCTTATCCATAGCAGAAAACTCTTCCTTGGCACTATGTTTTGATAAAGCGATAGGATTGTGAGGGGTGGTGTGGCCGACGCCAGTGACAATGACATTGTCCGATTGGTCATCAGCCGCTTTGGCTGGGCTTGGCGGTTTATCTGCAGCTTTGGCCGGGCTTGGCGGGTCAGTAGCATGGCCGATGTGATTCTCTTCCATCGGTTCAGCAAAGGTCTCAGGATGTTTTGGTGGTGGATCATCATGTATAGCGTCAGCATTCAGCTCAAATTGTTCCCGGATCTGTTCCGGATTATCATCAGCCGAGTTATCATCAGTTGGCTTATTCAATTTGGCCTTTTTGCTGGGCCTGGCCTTGGCTCTGAAAGGAAAAGATATAAAGGTTAGTATAACAAACAAGTATAAAGCCTCAAAGAGTCAAGTTTAAAGTGTTCACCCAGGAACAGTCTTGAGAGGAGGGAGTTGTGTGGACTCGCCGTAGGATGAATGAGGTGTTCCCTGATAGTTTGAATCAGACGGATTAAGAGGTTGCCTGAAATAACCCGCCTTGGCATAAGGAGTATCAGAAATATATGAGACCTCTGATCGATGTTTCTGGGTTGGAGTGTTTGGTAAACCGGCTGAAGTAACTACATGGCCGCTATGCTGGGTTGTGCGGCGAGCTTCATGCTGTTGTTTCTTCAAAAGAAAGTTTGGATCCAGATAAGCTAGAGGGTGTGAAAATTTTACTTTCTGGTTTGCTTGACGGGTTTTCTGTGTTGGCTGAGGATCTGAACCAGAGGAAATAATAATTACCTCTACATCTTCAGCCCGACTAGCTTCAGCGTCCTCCTGATCAGGGTCATTGTCAATGAGGTGTATGAAAAATGAACCAAGAGCGTGAGTTAACTGAATGTTAGTGTGCTGTTGAGGATCTTTTGAGTCCCCTGTGTACTTGCACATTAAACCGTGGCGACGACTTAGAGGCAAAATACTCCATGATATCCAGCAACGAACAAAGTCAATTCATGTTAAACCATTAGCCATAAAGGCTCTGAGCTTGGCGAGTTGTGGTGCATATTTGGCCCGTTCCTTTGCAGTCAACCTTTGCGGAAATGGATGTGTGTTGGTAAGCCGGTGAGCACGATAACCCGACAGAGGATTTTCATCGTTAGGGGAAGTATCCTTGCAGTAGAACCAAGTCTGGTTCCAATCCTTAGGGTGACTATGATGCTTGGCGTGAGGGAAGCTGTCGTGTTTCCTTTTCTGAATTGAAGCGCCGCCAAGTTCAGTATTGGGCCCGTCTACGAATTCGGTACGGCGGTTTGAATAGAAAACGTCCCTGAACAGTTCAACGGTTGGTTCTTCTTGCAGATAGGCCTCGCAAAACACTTGAAAATTACAAATATTGGACACAAAGTTAGGTCCAGTATCTTGAGGGTGGATCTGGAAGCTAGCAAGCACATCGCGAATTTTTTTTGATCTGGGTGGTTTGAAACCACGGCTCAGATGGTCAACAAACGGAACTATCTCGCCATCTTTGGGCTCAGGAGGATTTTCTTGACCGGGGGCTCGCCAGTGGATTTCACTCTGTTTTGGTAAAGCACCAGTTATAACACATCCTTTCAGATCTTCTTCCGTAACCCGAGATGGAACCCAGTTACAAGCATAAAAAGTCTTGGCCATTTCATAGATAACCTAAAGGAAGGTTTGTGCCGGTTTAAGATTCATGGTTGACAAGCATAAAGCGTTGCAGGTTAAGAGACAAAAGTTTGTCAGGCATGCAAAAATTGTTAAACCGAAGATTAATGCTATTATAAAGGATAAATTGTTTGGCGGTTTTCAAGGGGACTAATGGTATATGGCAGATTATTTTCTAAAAGATAAACCGCCTACATGGACAATGAGAGTATAGATCTGAAGCCGAAAAATGACTAAGTGAGGAAGAACAAGTTTCACATTAGAATTTCAGATCTACCACATGTCAGGAAAAGGAAAATATTTAGACCTAAAGGTTGGTGCTTGAGAAGTTCATGAAGTTCCTGATCGGGTTTTTATACACAAAAGAGATTATCTGAAGGCAAAAGAAGGACTATCATTGCTACTGCACAAGAGTATATCAGGTTTTGGAGTCTATCATAGAGGCTCTAATGAGGAACAAGGGAAGAACACCATGAAGCTTCCATGTGCCCGTGCGAACCCTAAACGGATCTATAGAGGAGAGGAAGAAGAACTCACCGAAGCTGTTGAACATCGGAGAGGCACCGCGATTCTCTGGTACGTTCAGGGTAATGCAGCGGCCAAGGTTGGGGCAGAGGCGAAGGTCGACGGCGGCGGCAGCGCTTGAGTACTGAGGCGACACGAGGTGGAAGAAAGACGAAGAGGCAAGGGGAGAAAAGGAAAGGGACCCTCGGCCCTATTTATAAGACGAAGGGATAAGCAACAGGCACGGGAATCAAGGAGCCCAAAAAATGGATATGTGACAAAGCTGTCGCCTCACTTTTCGGAGGCTCATTAATAAAAGTAAGGTATATACGGTTTTTAATGAACAGATGATGTCATGGTGGTTTATTATAATCCTGGAAGATGACGTCATGGCGTATTACAAGGTTTACTCGAAGGTGCTGAAGAAGAAATTTTCCTAAAAGTGTTGAAGATTGACATGAACAGGTTCAAATCAATCTGGGGCTTAATGTTGGGGATATAACTACTGAGTATAAACCGCCTAGGAGGGGCCGGGTTATACCCAGAACGAGTTATCCATATTGAAGCCCATGAAGACAAGGAACATGGCGCTTTACTATCTATACCTACTAATAAAGCAAGGTGCATTTCGCCAATTTTTTCATCCGTTCACCGCTAAAAATAATTTTCTTTCCTATATCCGAGGTGGTACTAAATTTATATATGTTTGTCAGATAGAAAAAGAATTTTCGTACGTGGGCCGCATGCTATGGCCCAGCAAAGCCACCCCACGTATTTTTCTGCCCACGCACTTGGGAAAATTCTATTTTCCGCACAGGGCGATAAATAGTTGATTTTCCCACAGGACAACCAATATTGAGCTAGCCAATTTTTCTTTTTTCTGTGTTTTACTTCTATTTTTATTCTTAGTTTCGTATCTCTTTTTTCTCTTCCAAGTTTATTTTCCTTTTAAAATTTATTTCTTAAATTTAAAAATCCTCAAAAATGTTCCGAATTAATTTTTTTTGAAAATGTTCAAAATTCAAAAAATTTGTTACTATTTAAAAATATATTCCGAACTTGCAAAGAGTTTCCCATTTTTTGAGAAAATATTATTTTTTCAAAATTGTTCGAGATGTCTAAAAATCAAATAAAATGCTCCAAATTCGAAAAATATTCTTGTATTTGTGAAATTTTCATAATAAAAAATAATGTTCGTTTAAAAAAAGATACATATTTTCTATTTTTTGAATTTTCAACACATGTTCCTGTTTTTAGAAAATGTTCACAAATTTAAATAATTTTCATATTTTTAGTTGGAGTTTCGCACAGGACAACCAATAATGGGCTGGTCCAATTTTCTTTATTTTTGTGTTTTACTTCTATTTTTATTCTCTTTCCTATCTATTTTTCCCTTCCAAGTTTTTTTTTATTTTAGAATTAATTTCGTAAATAAAAAATTCTCAAAAAAGTTCAGACTTAAGAACTGTTTTTTTAATGTTAAGAATTCCAATTTTTTTGCTATTTTAAAAAAATATTCAGAACTTGCAAAAAGGTTCCCATTTTTTCAAAAACAATTATTGTTTTTCAAAATAGTTTGAGATGTCTAAAAAGAAAATAGCATTTAAAAAATGCTCCAAATTCGAAAAATATTCGAAAATATGCTTCAAAATAGGCATGGGTCTTCCCCGACGTATGAGGACATAACAAAAACTCTTAAACACCATCGATCAATGAATGGAAAAATAACGGATTGATTCCTCCACACGCTACGAAACCGAGAAGCTAATCGTTTCTTTTCTTCGTGTGCACATAGGGTTTTGCTTGCACATATAATTCTCAGTGACTTTAACTGCATACTATTTTATCTCCCGTTACAACGCACGGGCATATGTGCTAGTAAGAGATCTAAAGGCCCAGGGCGCAAAGGCGGATTAGGGCCCGTAGACATAAACCGCCATAAGGTGTGTAACTTGTGTTGTAAGATACGAAAGGATAGAAACCCAGCCGAACACGTTTATGAGCCGGCCGGGATTCTGTAAACCGCCGGGCGTCAACCTGTGTATATAAAGGGACGACACGACAGCAGTTTAAGGACAGGAAACAACTCGAGAGCCAGGCAAAGCGTATTCACTCCCTGGTCATCGAAGTCCTAGCAATCCCATCATAACTGGAATAGGCTTTACCTTCACCATAAGGGGCCGAACCAGTATAATTCCTTGCGTCCTTTGTCCGCTTTAACCCATTTAAGCTAACTACGTTGCGATGGCTCCACGACTAAGTCCTCACACTAGGACATCTGCCATGACAATCCCACTACAGTACGCGCAATGTCGGTCCGGGCCGCTTCATCCAACAATACCGCCGAACCAAATTATGACATGCTGGTAAGAAGTATGACTTGTATCGCCCACAACTCACTTGTGTTCTACTCGTGCATATAACATCTACGCATAAACCTGGCTCTGATACCACTATTGGGGAACGTAGTAATTTCAAAAAAAAATCCTATGCACAAGCAAGATCATGGTGATGCATAGCAACGAGAGGGGAGAGTCGTCCACGTACCCTCGTAGACCATTAAGCGGAAGCGTTATAACAATGTGGTAGATGTAGTCGTACGTCTTCACGATCGACCGATCCTCGGTACCGAACGTACGGCACCTCCGCATTCAGCACACGTTCAGCTCGGTGACGTCTCGCGAACTCACGATCCAGTAGAGCTCGAGGGAGAGTTTCGTCAGCACGACGACGTGGTGACGATGTTGATGAAGCTACCGTCGCAGGGCTTCGCCTAAGCATCGTTACAATATGACTAAGGTGGATTATGGTGGAGGGGGGCACCGCACATGGCTGGGAGAGATCAATGATCAACTTGTGTGTCTAGAGGTGCCCCCTGCCCCCGTATATAAAGGAGCAAGGGGGGAGAGGTGGCCGGCCAAGGAGGGCGCGCCAAGGGGGGAGTCCTACTCCCACCGGGAGTAGGACTCCTCCTTTCCTAGTAGGAGTAGGAGAGGGGGAAGGAAAGGGAGAGGAGGAGAAGGAAAGAGGGGCCCGGCCCCCCTTGCCCTAAACCAATTCGGTTTGGGCCTTGGGGGGGCGCACCCCACACTCCCCTTGCTGCCCTCTATTTCCACTAAGGCCCATGTAGGCCCATTAAGCCCCCGGGGGGTTCTGGTAACCCTCAGTACTCCGGTATTTATCCGGTAACCCCCGGAACCCTTCCGGTGTCCGAATATAACCTTTCAATATATCAATCTTTATGTCTCAACCATTTCGAGACTCCTCATCATGTCCGTGATCACATCCGGGTCTCCGAACTACCTTCGGTACATCAAAACATATAAACTCATAATACCGATCATCACAGAACTTTAAGTGTGTGGACCCTACAGGTTCGAGAACTATGTAGACATGACCGAGAAACGTCTCCAGTCAATAACCAATAGCAGAACATGGATGTTCATATTGGCTCCTACATATTCTACGAAGATCTTTATCGGTCAAACCGCATAACAACATACGTTGTTCCCTTTGTCATCGGTATGTTACTTGCCCGAGATTCGATCGTCGGTATCTCAATACCTAGCTCAATCTCGTTACCGGCAAGTCTCTTTACTCGTTCCATAATGCATTGTCCCGCAACTAGCTCATTAGTCACATTACTTGCAAGGCTTATAGTGATGTGCATTACCGAGAGGGCCTAGAGATACCTCTCTGACAATCGGAGTGACAAATGTTGATGATGTCAGCATGCCATGTTGATGACGTCAGCATGCCATGTTGATGACGTCAGCATGCCATGTTGATGACGTCAGCATGCCATGTTGATGATGTCAGCAGTTAACAGATCGGCTGACCAGGTCAAACTGACCAGTGGGTCCCACCTGTCATAGACAGTTGACTAACAGAAGTTTAAATTTAACTAAACTGAGGCTAATTAGAAGCTGGGCCCCATATGTCAGTGACTGATCAGGTTAACTAATTAAGTTTATTTTTTAAAATGTTTTAGGTAAAATAATTACACGGTGGGGCCCGCATGTCAGCACCACTGGGCTGCCCAGTCAGCATGTTGACTGGGCCAACCAAGTCAACGGGGCCCGTGGGGCCCGCTGGCAGTGACCAAGTGGGTGGCCCCAGGTCAGCCATGTCGGTGGCCAGCGCCGGAGTTGCACCGGCGAGCTTCCCCCGGCGGTGAGTTCGCCGGAGAGGCTCGGATCTTCGCTACAGAGCGCCAAAACGCGCGTTTTCACCTGCATTTGAACGCTGACGCTGCCGCGTGTCGAGTGGTGGCAGTAGCGCAGCTGGACTTGACCGGAATCGGCGCCAGCGATGAGCAGAGGCAACGGCGCGTACGGGTGCTCGACGGAAAAGGCGAAGCAGCATGCTACAGAGCGAATGGAAAGGCTGGGGAGGATCCCCGTGGTGCGGCGAGTCCAACGGGCTTGAGCCCGTGACCAAATGGTCACCGAAGCCTCGCCGGCGGCGAGCTCCGCGGCGATGCGTTCGGGCGCTCATCGGGGACGGTGCTAGGAGGCACGGGAGGGGGCGTGCACGTGCGCGTTGGATCGGGTGTTCGACGCCGCGTCCATCTACGGTGGCGACGTGGCCGGTAACGGGCTAGAACGACGACGACGAGAGGTCGGGCAGACGCCGGCGTTCGGCCGTGGTCGGAAACGAGGCTAGAGGGCACGGGGAGGCACGGGCTCGAGCTCGTTGGGCTTATGGGAGCACCAGGAGCTCGATGTCGTGCCCAGGTGAGCGCGACAGGGGCTATGGCCATGGCGGCAAGGCGATCCGCGGCGACGGGTTCACGGCAACGACGACGAGGTAGCTACGGCGCGCGAAGAGGCTAACGGAGGGGAGTAGGAGACGGAGAAGCTCACCGCGTGGCTCACACGTAGGCCCGTGATGGTTTAGGAGCGCAGAGGCGAGGCAGAATCGACGGCGATTTCCGGCGCGTCCGAAGGTGGAAGACGATGGTGGAGGGAACGTTGCGGTGACTCCCGTCTCAGTCTAGTGGCACCGAAGGTCGTAGTGGTTGGCGGCGGTCCTTCTTGGCACGGTGTGCGGCTTGGGGACGACGGTGGTCGTGGTCAGCTCGGCGGTGAGGCCATGGGCGCGTACGGGAGGAGGCATCTGGGGAGGGCGCGAGGCGGAGATGACCAGGGAGGGGGTGCGAAGGGGAAGTAGGCGATCTAGGGTTGGTAGGGGTATCGCCGGTGACCTTATCCGCGAGGGACGACGGCTGATGGCCGACACGTGGCCATCCCGGCCATGTGCGGCCGCACGGCATCCACGGCGCCCCTGTGAACAAAGGTGGGGGGAGATAGGGGCACCTGGTGGGCTGGGCCGCGCTGGGCCTTGGGCCAGAGGCCAGGTAGGCCCTTTTTTATTTTCTGCTTTTATTTATTAATAGAGAGAGAAAGGAAATTATTTGGTCAACTTTTTCACTTAGGAAAAATTTGGGAGGTGTCCCATTAAATCCCTGGTGATTATAGACAGTGCCGCCAATATTTTGGAGACCAGAAGAATTCATTTGGTATTTTTCATAAATAGGATATCATTTAAAAATGCTGAATTGGTGCTGTTATAATTGCTAATGCTCATCTTTGCACAAAAGTGATGTTGTGTTCCTTAACAAATAATTGTTATTGAATTTTTGACAAATGATGAACATTTTTCCAGCAACTTCAAACTTCACTTGAATTTGAATTGACTGGAATTTCAAATGGGATATAGAACGAAGGTGATTAAGCACTGTTTGGAAAAATGATTAATTTAATCATATAGGGTTACTGTAGCAGGACACTGGGGGTGTTACAGTGGTCACGGGCCCTTATTTCAAACACAAACCAAAACCGTATACACATCTCCTCCCTGTGAATTACATAAGGCGTCGTTGGCATGGTCTTGTTCCTTTGGCATCCATTGCAACGATGGTGTGGCTGCCGGACATGCTCCGATGAAGCCAACATATGCTGCTCCTGGGCACTGCCTCGCATATGCTCTAATCTACATGCATGAGATTAAAACCTTTAACAATGCTGATTCCAGACATAAATATATAAATTGAAACCATCAAAACAAGACAACCAAGAAATTAACTAAAACTAACAGGAATATTAACCTAAAAAGCTAGGAGCAAGAGACATCCTGACCATTCAACAACAAAATATCCTGGCCATCTAAAAAACACATTACACAACACTTACACTACACATGCCTTGCTAAAATGACTATAAATCATCACAATGTCAAACTGATGGCTTGATGACCATCGGCACACAGAGCATGCAAGAAAACAGGGAAGAGCAAGATAAGTGTCTCACCTACGCCGGATTGAAATAAGTGGCCACCAGAAGCGCTACGCAGGAATGAGCATCGGCACAGGCAAAGCTGCTTTGCTGACCAAACTAACATTTTCCACTCCCTGGGAATTACATAAGGCACTGTTGGCATGGTCGAGTTCCTCTAGCGTCCATTGCAATCATGGTGTCGCTGCCGGACATGCTCCGATGAAGCCAACATATGCTACTCCTAGGCACTCCCTCGCATATACTCTAATCTGCATGCATGTGATTAAAACCTTAAACAATGCTGATTCCAAAACATAAATATT
>NC_041386.1:592684653-592685782 GCF_002162155.2 Triticum dicoccoides | reverse complement strand
AGGCTAACCATGCCATACACACCATCCTAACATTTCATCAACAACGTGCCAAATGAGGACATGAACAGAAGAACAAAGCTGATGCACAGAACATGATGGTCAGCATCACAACAATGTATCCACAATCGGCTTGATGGCCGGTACGGACAGCGGATAAAACACACCATCTGTATTGTTGTCCTAGAAAGCAAACATCAGAGGATTCTTTCATCCAGAAAACACACCATCTGTATTGTTGTCCTAGAAAGCAAACATCATAAAAGACCCCCAGCAAAAGTATCCTTCTTTTCTTGGGTTATGTTCCTACTTTAAATCGAACTAGGAGGGTGTACAAAATTCGGCAATCTTAAAACCAAGATACAAAGTGAGTCCACATCTCGAGGTATATTCTAAATCTAATGAAGACAAACAGAAGTAGTTTAGATGTTCACGAGCCAAGATATCCGCAGTTCATAAATTGCAAACACATGGCTCCAAGAGGCATAAATACCGATAAAACATGCTTCTAAACAGGAGCAAAACCTCAATATACATGTTCACTTGGTAATACGAGCTACCCTAGAACACTACATATAGTGAAATTCAGACATGCTTAAGCAATCATGATAATGACCAAACCAGAATAGAGAATGAGAGATATGTCACTACTGGAATCATAATCTTTGTCGTCAGCCGGTTCTTTGCCACCTGCTAGCTGACGGCAAAAAAGTTCTTTGCTATGAGCTTAAATAAAGTTGACGATAAAGAAAGAGCGGACGGCAAAGAAGGTGTTTGCCGTCAGCCTGCTTTTTGCCGTCTGCTAGCTGATGACATAGAATCTTTGTCGTCCGCTAGCAGACGGCAAAGATGGTGTGTGGCGGACTGTAAGGACGACCTAACGGCCAGTTTCTTTGCCGTCTGGTAGTGGACGGCAAAGATTCTTTGTCGTTTACTAGTGGACGGCAAAGATTCTTTGCCGTCAGCCAGCACACGGCAAAGAAACTGGCCGTTTTAACGGCCGTTTCCCCCCGGCCCCACCCCACTAAGTGTCGGTGCCCCACCCCCCCTCTCTCTCCCCCAGCCCTCACCTCACCCGCGTCGTCGCCCCCAACCCCAACCCTCGCCCCCGCCGCCGCCCCCACCCCGACCC
>NC_041386.1:592647349-592684283 GCF_002162155.2 Triticum dicoccoides | reverse complement strand
CCTTCCTTTTCCCTCGCGCGTCGCCGCCCGAGGCCTCTGCCTCACCTCACCGACGCCATCGCCGAACGCGGCTACCTCATCGCGCTGTCGTCGTCCCGTCCTCGACCACCGCCGCCCCGAGCTCCGGCCACTCCGACGCCGCACCAGACCCCGACGCCATCAACGTCGACCCCCTGGCCCGACCCCTCCCCCGAGAAGGACGCCCAACCCTCTCTGCCTCCGACCCTGACCCCGTCCGTCCACAACACCGAGGTGCGCCACCCCTCCCTCTTCTCTCTCTCTCTCTGTTTAGGTTTAGGTTTAGGTTTACTTTCTGTTTGTTTAGGTTTAGCCGACAGGAGGAAGAAGAAGAAGATGAAAATTTGACATTTAGTTTAGGTTTACTTTCTGTTTCATGTAGCCTTAGGTACACATAGCTGCACATACAAATACTCAGTTATGATCAATAACTGAAGAAAACAGCAGTTGGGTCCCTTTGCAGTTTCCTTGTTAAATCTCAAACTGCAGCCAACTAGTAATGTGTACTTGATAATATTAAAGAGGAATTAATACAGGTCGTTGCCGCTGGCAGGAGCTCATAATCTCAGCAATCAGATCATTTAGCTTGTGTTTCCGGGATGGATAGATTACTTGAAAGGGAATTTATCGCATCAATGTGTGTTAGAGCTTAGCTAAAGTTCGTTGTAGTAGACGCATCTGTTATAACACCCTGATGCCGAGACCACATTGTGATAAATTCTCAACTATTATGTGCTCCAATAAACCAAGCCGTTATAACAAAGGGTACAAAAGTACATATAAATTGTGTTACCATTTATTACCACAAGGTTTGGTTACACTGTTTTTATCTGCGTGGCATATCTATCACTTACTAAATCATAATCTTGACATAGTGATACATCTGATTATCTGAGCAACACCATTCTTCGTAGGAGTTGTTTTCCATTTGCTGCACAACACTGCAATACCAACAATAAGTATAGACGTGCCAACCCAAACAGCCCTTTGTTTGATGCGCTTACATGCTTCTTTCTCATTTCGAAGCGTCTCATTCGACTTCTGAAGCTGAACATTTAGCATACAGTTTTCAGCTACAACACTATCTAGTTCCCGTTTGCACTCCCTAGCTTTTTCCTCAGCATTCTTCTCCTCTGTCATCCTTGACAGAGCTTCAAAGATCTCATTATCCATCTAAAAATTGCCAACACTCATATAAAGACATTAGGTCTAGGGTTTGTTTTTGGTACTTTAGTTTAGGTGCCAGAGTGCAGGACGACACTGTTTTTACCTAAGCCTCCAATATAGGTTGGGCCTTCCAGGGCATTTTCTCTACAATATCTTGTTTTCCAGCGTTGTGTGGGTGGTCTCGCTTCCATACCCACGGCTTCTTAGGATTATACGACATCCAAAAGCCTTGGCGCGCAGCTCTCACTTCCTCCTTCCACTGCACATGCAGTTACTCATATTTTAAGTAGAATTAAAATACAAACTATACAGTTACAATTTAATTGTCCACCCATGGCATTAGATAGCCTGTAAGTTTGGCAATGAAGGTGTTATATAACACTTGTCTTAATTAAATACAAGTTCGAGTTTTGAGGGGGCAAATTTCGTACTTGCCCAAGGTCAAATAAATTGTCATAAATTTGGAATACCATGTGAAGCCCCTCTTCAGCATTTGCTCCTACTGAATGTAGACACCAACCATTATCAATCTTACCATAACCATGCAAAATGCAATCTTACCCAAGAGAAACTCGATGTCGGCTCGCTATTGGCATCAAGTTTTTTTTTCTGTCGATCACTTCAATTAAAATTGCTTGTAATTTAGTGCAATGGCAATAAATCTTGTGCTCAACTCTAGTATGTCAACCTAGATCCACCTAATATATGCTTTGTTTTTTAGATTACTATGCTCTGCTTTTTAACATTTTCAGTTTTCTTTCATGTCTAAAAAATCCCTAGTTTTGAAGGGTGCCAATTACCATTGCCAACTAACCTCCGAAATTAATTAAGTGTTGTTGAGCAGAAGTGCATTGCTTTTTTTCTCAGTTTTCTTTCATGTCTAAAAACTTAGCTCTGTTCCAACTATTGCCAACTAACCTACCAAATTAAGTAACTGTAGTTGATTATCTTCTGCTGCTTACCAGAGATGGGGGAAGGCTGCCACCGCAGGCTACGCTCTGCCACACCGGAGTACGACTTGGAAGGTTTTAAGTTCTTCACGATCACACTTGAGAATTCCTCCAAGAGGAAGGTATATAAAAGGAGAGATCTCCCCTTCACCCATCTCTTTATCATAACTCTGTTGTTTGCTACATCACTCCTTGACCCACGTTGCAGAGGTTGCCTGACACTTTTATGGAGATGTTGGACAGTCATCGGCCAAAGAATGTGAAGCTGCGACAGGCCGGCAGCGGGCTCACAGGCTTTGGGACGTGGAGGTGGTGATCAGGAACGACCACATGTACCTGTGTCGTGGTTGGGAGCAGTTCGTCTGTGCCTACGACCTGAGGCACGGGTACTTCCTTGTCTTCAGGTACGACAGCGACGCCATGCTCACCGTGAAGGTGTTCAACACGACTATGTGTCGCATGCGCTACCAGGATGACGACGATGCCAGTACGCTCTGCCTCTTCTTCCTCTCCATTAGGCTTTGTCTCGCATTGATTATTAAAAAAACTTTGTTGCATTTGGTCAGGCAATCGGAGCAGTGGCAGCGACTCTGGCTACAGCAAAAGCAGCAACGAGTCTAGCTACAACAAAAGTAGCAGTGAGGATGATCTGGATGGAGTGGGGAAGAAGAGGAGAAGAGTGGGGATGAGGAGGTGCGGCCTATTCTGTCTAACGATGACCTCGCGATGGTGGTGGCTGACGATGGCCAAGCGATGGTGGTGGCTGACGATAGGCAAGAGATGATGGTGGCTGAGGATGACCTAGCGATGGTGCTGCCTGAAGATGGCCTCGTGATGGTGCTGGTGCCCGACAATGACCTCGTGATGGTGGTGGTGCCGGCGATCCCATAGCCGGGCGACATGACCATGCCAATTATGGTAGAAGAGACGAAGAGTACATCCCACTGCCTCGCCGCTCTAAGCGCATCAGGATGATGAAAGAGAAGGAGAAGAAGGAGTAGTGAACTATGTCAGGTATGTCATATCTCCAAAATGATCCATACTTAGCTTTGTTTCCTCCGAAATGACCTAAGTTAGCTCTAATATGCTAAGTTATCTCTAATATGCTTAGTTACCTAGGTTTGCTCAATAAAGACCTATACTTAGCTTACTTCTATAAAAAAATGGCATAATATGCTTAGTTAACTCAAAAATGGCATAATTAGTTAAGTTAGCTCCAAAATGACCCATTTTACCTAGGTTAGCTCCAATATGATTAGTTAAGTTAGCTCCAAAGTGGCATAATTAGTTAAGTTAGCTAAGTTAGCTCCAAAATGACCCATTTTACCTAGGTTAGCTCCAAGAAGAAGAAGAAGTAAGCATAATTAGTTAAGTTAGCTTCCTAACTTAGCTGCTTTATATTAAACCATGTTTTAGCATCACCCTTTAATGAGAACGGAAATAACTTAAGGATATAGTAGTAACAATATTTTCCTCATTAGTGAATAGGGTGGCTATATCATTCAATTTAGTAAGTTGCGCCACAATAGTTTCAGATTCATAGTCGTAAAAAGGATCAGATTCAACCAAAGTAATTAACTCAGGATCGACAGAGAACTCATAATCCTTACCGGAAATACAGATAGGTAGCAAAAGCAGGGTCATATTTCATTCTAGCATTCAAATATTTTTCTTTCAGCTTAGCTAACAATTTCTTAAGATCATATCTATCATTGGAAGCTAGAAGATCTCTAGCAGTTTCTTCATCCATAACATAACCCTCAGGCACAACAGGCAATTCATATCTAGGGGGAGAATCTTCATCATCACTTTCATCAATATTATCAGTTTCAATAATTTCATTCTCTCTAACCCCAGAAAGTTGTTCATCAAGAAATTCACCTAATGGCACGATATTATCAAGCATAAAAGTAGTTTCATCATAAGCATCATGCATAGCAGAAGTGGCATCATCAATAACATGCGACATATCAGAATCAATAGCAGGAGTAGGTGTCGCAAATTTACTCATAACAGAAGGTGAATCAAGTGCAGAGCTAGATGGCAGTTCCTTACCTCACCTTGTAGTTGAGAGAAAAATCTTGGTTCTTTCATCTTTCAATTTACTCATAGTGATCAACAGATATAAATCCCAAGTGACTCAAAGAATAGAGCTATGCTCCCCGGCAACGGTGCCAAAAAATAGTCTTGATGACCCACAAGTATAGGGGATCACAATAGTTTTCGAGGGTAGAGTATTCAACCCAAATTTGTTGATTCGACACAAGGGGAGCCAAAGAATATTCTCAAGTATTAACAGTTGAGTTGTCAATTCAACCGCACATGAAAGACTTAATATCTGCAGAAAAGTATTTAGTCACAAAGTAATATGGAAGTAACTTTAGCGGTTGGAAAAGTAACAGTAGCAGTTTTTTAGTAATTGTAACAGTGGCAACGGAAAAGTAACTAAGCAAAGATCAATATGTAAAAGTCTCGTAGGCAATGGATCAATGATGGATAATTATGTCAGATGCTAATCCTCATGCAACAGTTATAACATAGGGTGACACAGAACTAGCTCAAGTTCATCAATGTAATGTAGGCATGTATTCCGAATATAGTCATACGTGCTTATGGAAAAGAACTTGCATGACATCTTTTGTCCTACCCCCTCCCGTGGCAGTGGGGTCCTATTGGAAATTAAGGGATATTAAGGCCTACTTTTAATAGAGTACCGGGCCAAACCATTAACACTTAGTGAATACATGAACTCCTCAAACTACGATCATCACCGGGAGTGGTCCCGATTATTGTCACTTCGGGGTTACCGGATCATAGCACATGTAGGATCAGGAACTCACATATATTCATGAAAACATAATAGGTTCAGATCTGAAAACATAATAGGAGTGACAAGCATTGAGCATAGCAAAGTCATAGCAACATCAATCTCAGAACATAATGGATACTAGGGATCAAACCCTAACAAAACTAACTCGATTACATGATAAATCTCATCCAACCCATCACCGTCCAGCAAGCCTACGATGGAATTACTCATGCACGGCGGTGAGTATCATGAAATTGGTGATGGAGGAAGGTTGATGATGATGATGGCGATGGATTCCCCTATTCGGAGCCCCGAACGGACTCCAGATCAGCCCTCCTGAGAGAGATTAGGGCTTGGCGGCGACTCCGTATCATAAAACACGATGAATCCTTCTCTCTGATTTTTTTATCCCCGAACGTGAATATATAGAGTTGGAGTTGAGGTCGGTGGAGCCTAAGGGGGCCCACGAGACAGGGGGCACGCCCTAGGGGGGTGGGCGCGCCCCCACCCTCGTGGACAGGGTGTGGGCCCCCTGGTGTTAATTCTTTCGCCAATATTTTTTATAAATTCCAAAAATATTCTCCGTGAAGTTTCAGGTCATTCCGAGAACTTTTATTTCTGCACAAAAATAACACCATGACAATTCT
This sequence comes from Triticum dicoccoides, assembly GCF_002162155.2. Classification (NCBI taxonomy): domain Eukaryota; kingdom Viridiplantae; phylum Streptophyta; class Magnoliopsida; order Poales; family Poaceae; genus Triticum; species Triticum dicoccoides. The sequence goes on along the minus strand of NC_041386.1, from coordinate 592,678,692 downwards.
GCTGAAAACCGTGTCAGACCTTTGCTTGTCCTCAAGAAATTCAGTAGACAAACGGAAAGTGATAAAGAAAAACTTTTACAAACTCTGTTTGCTCTTGCTGTTGTAAATATGTAAAGCCAGCATTCAAGTTTTCAGCAAAGATTATGAACTACCCATATTCACAATAACATTTAGGTCTCATGTTTACTCATATCAATAGCATAATCAACTAGCGAGCAATAATAATAAATCTCGGATGACACCACTTTCTCAAAACAATCATAATATGATATAACAAGATGGTATCTCGCTAGCCCTTTCTAAGACTGCAAAACATAAATGGAGAGCACCTCTGAAGTTTAAGGACTGACTAAATATTGTAATTCATGGTAAAAGAGATCCAGTCACAGTCATACTCAATGTAAACTAATAGTAATGCATACTGTTAGGTTTCGTAGTAATTTCAAAAAATTTCCTACGCGCACACAAGATCATGTGATGCATAGCAACGAGAGGAGAGTGTTGTCTACGTACCCAACGCAGACCGACTGCGGAAGCGATGACACGACGTAGAGGAAGTAGTCGTACGTCTTCACGATCCAACCGATCAAGCACCGAAACTACGGCACCTCCGAGTTCGAGCACACGTTCAGCTCGATGACGATCCCCGGACTCCGATCCAGCAAAGTGTCGGGGAAGAGTTTCGTCAGCACGACGGCGTGGTGACGATCTTGATGAACTACAGCAGCAGGGCTTCGCCTAAACTCCGCTACAGTATTATCGAGGAATATGGTGGCAGGGGGCACCGCACACGGCTAAGGAATCGATCACGTGGATCAACTTGTGTCAACTTGTGTGTTTAGAGGTGCCCCTGCCTCCGTATATAAAGGAGCCAAGGGGGAAGGGGGCGCCGGCCAAGAGGGAGAGGTGCAGGAGGAGTCCTACTCCTACCGGGAGTAGGACTCCCCCCCCCAATCCTATTCCAACTAGGATTCCCAAGGGGGAAAGAGGGAGAGGGGTGGCCGGCCACCTCTCCTAGTCCTAATAGGACTAGGGGAAGGGGGGAGGCGCGCAGCCCCCTTGGGCTGCCCCTTTCTCCTTTCCACTAAGGCCCATGATGGCCCATATGGCTCCCGGGGGGTTCCGGTAACCTCCCGGTAACCCGGTAAAATCCCGATTTCACCCGGAACACTTCCGATGTCCAAACTTAGACTTCCAATATATCAATCTTTATGTCTCGACCATTTCGAGACTCCTCGTCATGTCCGTGATCACATCCGGGACTCCGAACAACCTTTGGTACATCAAAATGCATAAACTCATAATATAACTGTCATCGTAACCTTAAGCGTGCGGACCCTACGGGTTCGAGAACAATGTAGACATGACCGAGACACGTCTCTGGTCAATAACCAATAGCGGGACCTGGATGCCCATATTGGCTCCTACATATTCTACGAAGATCTTTATCGGTCAGACCACATAACAACATACGTTGTTCCCTTTGTCATCGGTATGTTACTTGCCCGAGATTCGATCGTCGGTATCCAATACCTAGTTCAATCTCGTTACCGGCAAGTCTCTTTACTCGTTCCGTAATACATCATCTCACAACTAACATATTAGTTGTAATGCTTGCAAGGCTTATGTGATGTGTATTACCGAGAGGGCCCAGAGATACCTCTCCGACAATCGGAGTGACAAATCCTAATCTCGAAATACGCCAACCCAACATCGACCATTGGAGACACCTGTAGTACTCCTTTATAATCACCCAGTTACGTTGTGACGTTTGGTAGTACCCAAAGTGTTCCTCCGGTAAACGGGAGTTGCATAATCTCATAGTCATAGGAACATGTATAAGTCATGAAGAAAGCAATAGCAACATACTAAACGATCGGGTGCTAAGCTAATGGAATGGGTCATGTCAATAAGATCATTCTACTAATGATGTGACCTCGTTAATCAAATAACAACTCATTGTTCATGGTTAGGAAACATAACCATCTTTGATTAACGAGCTAGTCAAGTAGAGGCATACTAGTGACACTCTGTTTGTCTATGTATTCACACATGTATTATGTTTCCGGTAAATACAATTCTAGCATGAATAATAAACATTTATCATGATTATAAGGAAATAAATAATAACTTTATTATTGCCTCTAGGGCATATTTCCTTCAGTCTCCCACTTGCACTAGAGTCAATAATCTAGATTACACTGTAATGAATCTAACACCCATGGAGCTTTGGTGCTGATCATGTTTTGCTCGTGGAAGAGGCTTAGTCAACGGGTCTGCAACATTCAGATCCGTATGTATCTTGCAAATCTCTATGTCTCCCACCTGGACTAGATCCCGGATGGAGTTGAAGCGTCTCTTGATGTGTTTGGTCCTTTTGTGAAATCTGGATTCCTTTGCCAAGGCAATTACACCAGTATTGTCACAAAAGATTTTCATTGGACCCGATGCACTAGGTATGACACCTAGATCGGATATGAACTCCTTCATCCAGACTCCTTCATTTGCTGCTTCCGAAGCAGCTATGTATTCCGCTTCACATGTAGATCCCGCTACGACGCTTTGTTTAGAACTGCACCAACTGACAGCTCCACCGTTTAATGTAAACACGTATCCGGTTTGCGATTTAGAATCGTCCGGATCAGTGTCAAAGCTTGCATCAACGTAACCTTTTACGATGAGCTCTTTGTCACTTCCATATACGAGAAACATATCCTTAGGCCTTTTCAGGTATTTCAGGATGTTCTTGACCGCTGTCCAGTGATCCATTCCTGGATTACTTTGGTACCTCCCTGCTAAACTTATAGCAAGGCACACATCAGGTCTGGTACACAGCATTGCATACATGATAGAGCCTATGGCTGATGCATAGGGAACATCTTTCATATTCTCTCTATCTTCTGCAGTGGTCGGGCATTGAGTCTTACTCAATTTCACACCTTGTAACACAGGCAAGAACCCTTTCTTCGCTTGATCCATTTTGAACTTCTTCAAAATTTTGTCAAGGTATGTGCTTTGTGAAAGTCCAATTAAGCGTCTTGATCTATCTCTATAGATCTTAATGCCTAATATGTAAGCAGCTTCACCGAGGTCTTTCATTAAAAAACTTTTATTCAAGTATCCCTTTATGCTATCCAGAAATTCTATATCATTTCCAATCAGTAATATGTCATCCACATATAATATCAGAAATGCTACAGAGCTCCCACTCACTTTCTTGTAAATACAGGCTTCTCCGAAAGTCTGTATAAAACCAAATGCTTTGATCACACTATCAAAACGTTTATTCCAACTCTGAGAGGCTTGCACCAGTCCATAAATGGATCGCTGGAGCTTGCACACTTTGTTAGCTCCCTTTGGATCGACAAAACCTTCTGGTTGCATCATATACAACTCTTCTTCCAGAAATCCATTCAGGAATGCAGTTTTGACATCCATTTGCCAAATTTCATAATCATAAAATGCGGCAATTGCTAACATGATTCGGACGGACTTAAGCATCGCTACGGGTGAGAAGGTCTCATCATAGTCAATTCCTTGAACTTGCCGAAAACCTTTTGCGACAAGTCGAGCTTTGTAGACAGTAACATTACCATCAGCGTCAGTCTTCTTCTTAAAAATCCATTTATTCTCAATTGCTTGCCGATCATCGGGCAAGTCAACCAAAGTCCATACTTTGTTCTCATACATGGATCCCATCTCAGATTTCATGGCTTCAAGCCACTTTACGGAATCTGGGCTCATCATCGCTTCTTCATAGTTCGTAGGTTCATCATGATCTAGTAGCATGACCTCCAGAACAGGATTACCGTACCACTCTGGTGCGGATCTTACTCTGGTTGATCTACGCGGTTCAGTAGTATCTTGATCTGAAGTTTCATGATCATTATCATTGGCTTCCTCACTAACTGGTGTAGGTGTCACTGAAACAGTTTTCTGTGATGAACTACTTTCCAGTAAGGGAGCAGGTACAGTTACCTCGTCAAGTTCTACTTTCCTCCCACTCACTTCTTTCGAGAGAAACTCCTTCTCTAGAAATGATCCATTCTTAGCAACGAATGTTTTGCCTTCGGATCTGTGATAGAAGGTGTACCCAACAGTTTCCTTTGGGTATCCTATGAAGACACATTTCTCCGATTTGGGTTCGAGCTTATCAGGTTGAAGCTTTTTCACATAAGCATCGCAGCCCCAAATTTTAAGAAACGACAACTTTGGTTTCTTGCCAAACCACAGTTCATAAGGCGTCGTCTCAACGGATTTTGATGGTGCCCTATTTAACGTGAATGCGGCCGTCTCTAAAGCACATCCCCAAAATGATAGCGGTAAATCAGTAAGAGACATCATAGATCGCACCATATCTAGTAAAGTACGATTACGACGTTCGGACACACCATTACGCTGTGGTGTTCCGGGTGGCGTGAGTTGCGAAACTATTCCACAGTTTTTCAAATGTACACCAAACTCGTAACTCAAATATTCTCCTCCACGATCAGATCGTAGAAACTTTATTTTCTTGTTACGATGATTTTCAACTTCACTCTGAAATTCTTTGAACTTTTCAAATGTTTCAGACTTATGTTTCATTAAGTAAATATACCCATATCTGCTTAAATCATCTGTGAAGGTGAGAAAATAACGATATCCGCCACGAGCCTCAATATTCATCGGGCCACATACATCGGTATGTATGATTTCCAACAAATCTGTTGCTCTCTCCATAGTACCGAAGAACGGTGTTTTAGTCATCTTGCCCATGAGGCACGGTTCGCAAGTACCAAGTGATTCATAATCAAGTGGTTCCAGAAGTCCATCGGTATGGAGTTTCTTCATGCGCTTTATACCGATATGACCTAAACGACAGTGCCACAAATAAGTTGCATTTTCATTATCAACTCTGCATCTTTTGGCTTCAACATTATGAATATGTGTATTACTACTATCGAGATTCAATAAAAATAGACCACTCTTCAAGGGTGCATGACCATAAAAGATATTACTCATATAAATAGAACAACCATTATTCTCTGATTTAAATGAATAACCGTCTCGCATTAAACAAGATCGAGATATAATGTTCATGCTCAACGCTGGCACCAAATAACAATTACTTAGGTCTAATATTAATCCCGAAGGTAGATATAGAGGTAGCGTGCCGACTGCGATCACATCGACTTTGGAACCGTTTCCCACGCGCATCGTCACCTCGTCCTTTGCCAGTGCCCGCGTATTCTGTAGTCCCTGTTTCGAGTTGCAAATATTAGCAACAGAACCAGTATCAAATACCCAGGTGCTACTGCGAGCTCTAGTAAGGTACACATCAATAACATGTATATCACATATACCTTTGTTCACCTTGCCATCCTTCTTATCCGCCAAATACTTGGGGCAGTTCCGCTTCCAGTGACCAGTCTGCTTGCAGTAGAAGCACTCAGTTTCAGGCTTAGGTCCAGACTTGGGTTTCTTCTCTTGAGCAGCAACTTGCTTGCCGTTCTTCTTGAAGTTCCCCTTTTTTCTTCCCTTTGCCCTTTTTCTTGAAACTAGTGGTCTTGTTAACCATCAACACTTGATGCTCCTTTTTGATTTCTACCTCCGCAGCTTTCAGCATTGCGAAGAGCTCGGGAATAGTCTTGTTCATCCCTTGCATATTATAGTTCATTACGAAGCTCTTGTAGCTTGGTGGTAGTGATTGGAGAATTCTGTCGATGACGCAATCATCCGAAAGATTAACTCCCAATTGAATCAAGTGATTATTATACCCAGACATTTTGAGTATATGCTCACTGACAGAACTGTTCTCCTCCATCTTGCAGCTATAGAACTTATTGGAGACTTCATATCTCTCAATCCGGGCATTTGCTTGAAATATTAACTTCAACTCCTGGAACATCTCATATGCTCCATGACGTTCAAAACGTCGTTGAAGTCCCGATTCTAAGCCGTAAAGCATGGCACACTGAACTATCGAGTAGTCATCAGCTTTGCTCTGCCAGACGTTCATAACATCTGGCGTTGCTCCAGCAGCAGGCCTGGCACCCAGCGGTGCTTCCAGGACGTAATTCTTCTGTGCAGCAATGAGGATAATCCTCAAGTTACGGACCCAGTCCGTGTAATTGCTACCATCATCTTTCAACTTTGCTTTCTCAAGGAACGCATTAAAATTTAACGGAACAACAGCACGAGCCATCTATCTACAATCAACATAAACAAGCAAGATACTATCAGGGACTAAGTTCATGATAAATTTTAAGTTCAATTAATCATATTATTAAAGAACTCCCACTTAGATAGACATCACGTGATCCAAATCAACTAAACCATGTCCGATCATCACGTGAGATGGAGTAGTTTCATCGGTGAACATCATTATGTTGATCATATCTACTATATGATTCACGCTCGACCTTTCGATCTCCGTGTTCCGAGGCCATATCTGCATATGCTAGGCTCGTCAAGTTTAACCTGAGTATTCTGCGTGCGCAACTGTTTTGCACCCGTTGTATTTGAACGTAGAGCCTATCACACCCGATCATCACGTGGTGTCTCAGCACGAAGAACTTTTGCAACGGTGCATACTCAGGGAGAACACTTCTTGATAATTTAGTGAGAGATCATCTTATAATGCTACCGTCAATCAAAGCAAGATAAGATGCATAAAAAGATAAACATCACATGCAATCAATATAAGTGATATGATATGGCCATCATTATCTTGTGCTTGTGATCTCCATCTCCGAAGCACCGTCATGATCACCATCGTCACCGGCGCGACACCTTGATCTCCATCGTAGCATCGTTGTCGTCTCGCCAATCTTATGCTTCCACGACTATCACTACCGTTTAGTAATAAAGTAAAGCATTACATCGCGATTGCATTGCATACAATAAAGCGACAACCATATGGCTCCTGCCAGTTGCCGATAACTTGGTTACAGAACATGATCATCTCATACAATAAAATTCAGCATCATGCCTTGACCATATCACATCACAACATGCCCTGCAAAAACAAGTTAGACGTCCTCTACTTTGTTGTTGCATGTTTTACGTGGCTGCTACGGGCTTAAGTAAGAACCAATCTCACCTACGCATCAAAACCACAACGATAGTTTGTCAAATAGACTCCGTTTTAACCTTCGCAAGGACCGGGCGTAGCCATACTTGGTTCAACTAAAGTTGGAGAGGCAGTCGCCCGCAAGCCATCTCTGTGCAAAGCACGTCGAGGGAACCGGTCTCGCGTAAGCGTACGCGTAAGGTTGGTCCGGGTCGTCTCGTCCAACAATACCGCTGAACCAAAATATGACATGCTGGTAGGCAGTATGACTTGTATCGTCCACAACTCACTTGTGTTCTACTCGTGCATATAACATCAACATCATTAACCTGGCTCGGATGCCACTGTTGGGTTTCGTAGTAATTTCAAAAAATTTCCTACGCGCACACATGATCATGTGATGCATAGCAACGAGAGGAGAGTGTTGTCTACGTACCCAACGCAGACCGACTGCGGAAGCGATGACACGACGTAGAGGAAGTAGTCGTACGTCTTCACGATCCAACCGATCAAGCACCGAAACTACGGCACCTCCGAGTTCGAGCACACGTTCAGCTCGATGACGATCCCCGGACTCCGATCCAGCAAAGTGTCGGGGAAGAGTTTCGTCAGCACGACGGCGTGGTGACGATCTTGATGAACTACAGCAGCAGGGCTTCGCCTAAACTCCGCTACAGTATTATCGAGGAATATGGTGGCAGGGGGCACCGCACACGGCTAAGGAATCGATCACGTGGATCAACTTGTGTCAACTTGTGTGTTTAGAGGTGCCCCTGCCTCCGTATATAAAGGAGCCAAGGGGGAAGGGGGCGCCGGCCAAGAGGGAGAGGTGCAGGAGGAGTCCTACTCCTACCGGGAGTAGGACTCCCCCCCCCAATCCTATTCCAACTAGGATTCCCAAGGGGGAAAGAGGGAGAGGGGTGGCCGGCCACCTCTCCTAGTCCTAATAGGACTAGGGGAAGGGGGGAGGCGCGCAGCCCCCTTGGGCTGCCCCTTTCTCCTTTCCACTAAGGCCCATGATGGCCCATATGGCTCCCGGGGGGTTCCGGTAACCTCCCGGTAACCCGGTAAAATCCCGATTTCACCCGGAACACTTCCGATGTCCAAACTTAGACTTCCAATATATCAATCTTTATGTCTCGACCATTTCGAGACTCCTCGTCATGTCCGTGATCACATCCGGGACTCCGAACAACCTTTGGTACATCAAAATGCATAAACTCATAATATAACTGTCATCGTAACCTTAAGCGTGCGGACCCTACGGGTTCGAGAACAATGTAGACATGACCGAGACACGTCTCTGGTCAATAACCAATAGCGGGACCTGGATGCCCATATTGGCTCCTACATATTCTACGAAGATCTTTATCGGTCAGACCACATAACAACATACGTTGTTCCCTTTGTCATCGGTATGTTACTTGCCCGAGATTCGATCGTCGGTATCCAATACCTAGTTCAATCTCGTTACCGGCAAGTCTCTTTACTCGTTCCGTAATACATCATCTCACAACTAACATATTAGTTGTAATGCTTGCAAGGCTTATGTGATGTGTATTACCGAGAGGGCCCAGAGATACCTCTCCGACAATCGGAGTGACAAATCCTAATCTCGAAATACGCCAACCCAACATCGACCATTGGAGACACCTGTAGTACTCCTTTATAATCACCCAGTTACGTTGTGACGTTTGGTAGTACCCAAAGTGTTCCTTCGGTAAACGGGAGTTGCATAATCTCATAGTCATAGGAACATGTATAAGTCATGAAGAAAGCAATAGCAACATACTAAACGATCGGGTGCTAAGCTAATGGAATGGGTCATGTCAATCAGATCATTCTACTAATGATGTGACCTCGTTAATCAAATAACAACTCATTGTTCATGGTTAGGAAACATAACCATCTTTGATTAACGAGCTAGTCAAGTAGAGGCATACTAGTGACACTCTGTTTGTCTATGTATTCACACATGTATTATGTTTCCGGTAAATACAATTCTAGCATGAATAATAAACATTTATCATGATTATAAGGAAATAAATAATAACTTTATTATTGCCTCTAGGGCATATTTCCTTCACATACACATGACAGCGCGGTGCTCTCCAACTAGTGCTTTTTAATAAGAGGATGATGACTCGACATAAAAGTAAATAGATAGGCTCTTCTCAGAGGGAAGCAGAGATTTGTAGAGGTGCTAGAGCTCGATTTTTGAAACAAAGATAAATAATATTTTGAGTGGCATACTTTCTTTGTCAACATAACAACCGAGAGATCTCGATATCTTCCATGCTACACACATTATAGGCGGTTCCCAAACAGAATGGTAAAGTTTATACTCCCCCACCGCCAACAAACATTAATCCATGGCTTGTCTGAAACAACGAGTGCCTCCAACTAACAACAATCCTGGGGGAGTTTTGTTTGCAATTATTTTAATTTAAGCATGGGACTGGGCATCCCGGTTACCATCCATTTTCTCGTGAATGAGGAGCGGAGTCCACTCCTCATGAGAATAACCCACCTAGCATGGAAGATATAGACAGCCCTAGTTGATACATGAGCTATTCGAGCATACAAACAGAATTTCATTTGAAGGCTTAGAGTTTGGCACATACAAATTTACTTGGAACGACGGGTAGATACCGCATATAGGAAGGTATGGTGGACTATGGAATAACTTTTGGGGTTTATGGAAGTGGATGCACAAGTAGTATTCCCGCTTAGTACAAGTGAAGGCTAGAAAGAGACTGGGAAGCGACCAGCTAGAGAGCGACAACAATCATGAACATGCACTAAAATTAATCAACACTGAGTGCAAGCATGAGTAGGATATAATTCACCATGAACATAAATATCGTGGAGGCTGTGTTGATTTTGTTTCAACTACATGCGTGAACATGTGCCAAGTCAAGCCACTCGAATCGTTCAAAGGAGGATACCACCCTATCACACCACATCACAACCATCTTAATAGCATGTTGGCACACAAAGTAAACCATTATTAACTCCTAGCTAATTAAGCATGGCATGAGCAACTATAATCTCTAATTGTGATTGCAAACATGTTTCATTCATAACACTACAGAAAAATACACTTCCGTGATGATACGTGTTTGTCACAGTAGGTCGCTTTTTTTGTCATGCATGTACATCCATGAAAAATTTATGACAGAATCAAAATAGTCATACCTGTGATGTCATAGAAGTGTTCCATGACATTACCAAAATTATCATCACGGAAGTGTTCACTTCCATGACGATAAATCGCGCGTCACAGAAGTGCTTTCGTCAAGGGTGACCGACACGTGGCATCCACCGTAACGGAACGTCGTTAAGCTATCGGGTCGGGTTTTGGATCCGATAACCCGTTAACAGCCCCGACCAATGGGGATTTTCCACGTGTAAAATCATCATTGGCTAGAGGAAACACGTGTCAGCTCATCGTCGGGACAGATGTCATCCACTCACTGGACAGAAGGCGCCTATGATACGTCGACACGTGGCACAGCCCAACAAGTTTAAATGGGCCGGCCCAACTAGAGGCCCACAAGATTTTGTGGACCATAATGGGCCGGCCCAGCTAAAGGCCCACAAAATTTTGTGGACCATAATGGGCTGGCCCAGCTAAAGGCCCACAAGATTTTGCGGGCCATAATGGGCCGGCCCAGGTAAAGGCCCACAAGATTTTTTTTGTGCCATAATGGGCCAGCCCAGGTAAAGGCCCACAAGATTCTTGTGGGTCATAATGGGCCGGCCCAGCTAAAGGCCCACGAGATTTCGACGACATTAATGGGCTGGCCCAGCTATAGGCCCACAAGATTTTGAGGACCCTAGTAGGCCAGCCCATTAACTGGCTGCCATGTTTTGGGCCAAATGTCGGCCCATATTTGATCCGGTCCATTAATGGCCTGCCACGCTCCGGGCCTAATAGTGGCCCATATGAGATCCGGCCCGTTAAAAGCCTACCACGTTCTGGGCCAAATTACGGCCCAGATCAGGTCCGGCCCTTTAAGAGGCTTTGGGCTCAATTATGGCCCATATCAGATTCGGCCCGTCAACTGGACACTATGCTTTTGGGCCCACTTGCTAAAGGCCCACTTAGTAATTCGGCCTGATATTAGTTTTGGTCTGTTAAGGGCCCGTTTAACATTTCAGGCCTATATTAATTTCGGCCTGTTAAAAGTCCGTCATATAGTTGGGCCTAACTAGGGCCCGGTTTGCATCCGGCCTGCTCGCAGCCGATATCTGATTGGGCCAAACAAGGACCCAGACAATTTTGGCCTGTTAAAATCCCGTGATTTGATTCGCACAATCATGGGCTGGGGTTCATTTCGGGCTGCTGCCAGCCCGTGAGCTGATCGGCACGTTTCAGGCCCAACCTACATCGTGATTGCATGACGACCCGATTATGTACCGTAATTTTACGGTTTGGCCAGTTTACTGCGAAGACACGATATATATACAGTAAAATAACTGCAGCATCCTGAATAAGAAAAAACCTATACTATACAATAAAGAAATTACGACATATTACATCCACGGGGCATCAAAGTTCGCCACTATGATAATAAAGCACAAGCAGACAGCAGATTACATACACTGGGCATCAAAGATCGCCACCAGTGCAAATAAACACGCCGACAAAATAATATACAAAACTGACAGCACTTCAATAGAGTTCAAGAAAGGTTAGCCCTGCTGGGGAGCTGCAGCGCAAGCAGCTGAGCAAGATTATGAGACTGTGCTTGTTCAACACTTATATCTTCCTCACTCTGAAAGATAAATAAGCAGACAGATGACAGGTTTTGCACATAAAAGTATCAGTGCTAATAATTCATCACATTTCTTACTCACGAATAAAGTGACACCATTTAAATTTGCATTAACACAATATGGTATTGTTCATGTCAAGACATGGCAGGAAATGACATTGTGAAGGAGTTGGCAGCTTCACGACACCACTGGATTACAGATCAAGAACTCATAAGTATGAATGGTTAGTGTGTTGTCAATTTATACCATTTCAGATTGGAGAATAAAGAGACGGTTTAAATAAAGTTTGAAGACTTGAGATGGACAAACTTACATTATTGGTGAAGACAGGCTCTATAAAGGCCTTGTCCATGCTGATGGGGGGGGCAATTCAAGAAGTTTACCACAGAATCTTCTTCAAAAGCATTGCCTTTATTCTACATTTTGTTAAGAGTAAATATAGATGTGATAATATATGAAAAAATGGAGAATATTTAAGATAATATGAAGAGTGATGCTACATAACCAAGTAGCTATGAATGTAAGTGCAGCGATACAGGAAAAAGGTACAGCCAAGAGCAATGCACAGCTAAACTTCTTCAGTGCCAACCTTATGGTAATAGTAAATATAGATCTGATGTGTAGAAAATGGAGGGCAAAGGAAAATAAGCTGCAGAGTGATGGTACATGAACAACTATCTGTTATTATAAGTACACTGATAAATGATAGCATGTACTTACAAGAACAATGCAGAGCTAAAAAAACATTGGCATTGGATATATTCTACACTAATGTAACCATTCATACAGATCAGATAATTTGGAGCGGATAATTGATAAGCAAGCTATCATGCATACTACTGTCACATAATGAACTAGGTATGTATGCAAGTACAGTGATACAGGACAACGGGTACTAACAAGAGCAATGCAGCGGGCAGCATATTTGAGATATCCTGTCGTTCTTGTCAAACCGGAATTCTTCTTCGAGCAGATTTCCTGCAAAAAAGATCCGTAAGGCACATGCGGAAAAGTAGAAGTTCAAATTGTCATGTGATTTCATAGACAGTACCTCATCCTGGGAACGAGACCAGTGCATAACAAGGTTTTTCCATTCAATGTCTTCTAAATTTAGCACAGGAGACTTCACCAGAAATTCGTTTATAGACTTGCCATCAAAGTGTGATTTCCTCAAGTAACACCGATACTGCTGCAATGCTTCCTTGAAAAGCACAAGCAAGCTTTGCTCGTCATGACTATCCAGATTGACCCTCGCCTAGTTACAAAAATGTAATGTAAATCATTGATGTGTTCAATCAGCAGAAAACAGGAAAATAATAGCCATGAATAATAGCACTTATACGTAAGTTGGACAGGAAGATGTGAAAATGGTGTTTGTCTTCACAATAATCTTCTCATGATGGGAATATATGCACGTAGTCCCTAACAACATTGAAAGCATTGTCTTTTAAACTGGAAATAAATGGAATGGGGTTCCAATCTGCAGGAATTGGCCGTCTCTGCAGTTGGGATAGGTCTTCGGCCGGTGGACTTGCTGTACTTTTTGCTGGAGTGGGATTTTTCTATGGTACAGCTGGTGCTATGGCAAATGAAATTGGTATACCTTTTGCTAGAGTGCAGGTTCTGTGTGGTGGGGCTAGTGGTGTGGCCAGTGAAGTATGGGTACAGTCTGCTGGAGTCGGTCCTACGTTTTGTGTCACTGGTTGTACATCCAATATAAATGGGGTGCTGTTTGATTTCTCTGGCACCACCACGTTTTTCAGGGACTTTGCTGGTGCTCCTTCAGGTTCGGCAATCACCCTCTTCCTTTTTGATGTCTGATGCACAAGAACAACATTTGAGTGGAAAAACATGGTATGATGACAGATGGAATACGTATTGATAATGGATGGGCATGGCATCTCGACATATATGATGAGTAAACTAAGCAGATGGCGGTGCAACAAAGTAGAAGAAATGCAAGACTACATATGCAAGATACCCGCAATCAATGAAACATTGCCAAATTAGAACAGGCACCTTGGTAGGTGAACAGGACAGGCCATCTGGATTTGACTCCTTGAGGTTAGAATAGTCATTAGGATGATATTTTGAACAAGAATCAACAGGTGGGGAGTGTATGAGTTTCATTGCATCCAGAATGGCACTCAATGCCTTGGTGCCAATTTTGTAAGTCATTGCAGTGTTTAGCTTCAAGAGTGGACTGCTGCTAGTGCGACACAAAGCAGCTACACAGATCATAGTGTAGATATAACGGGAAAACCTTAAGCATCAGAGTAAAATCAGCTAAGTGGAACTTGCTGGAATATATGTGCTAGTATTGCCGGTACGGCTAGAAAGGCTTCGGATACCAGCTCTCTTCAAGTGAAGGTGCGGTACTGTTAATATCAATGTAACTCTCAAAGGCGACACAGCTCCCCGCATTTCCTTGCTATTCTTATAGGATTCAAGTGGGCAGGCCACTACAAATCCTATTCCTATGTTTACAAGATCCTACGAATCAAAGAGGCTCAAAGTGTCCATCACAACCGACAGTATAGACCTCTACACTGCAAATGTCCCTGCTTATCTTCAGTACAAGGAACATACTATACTACTATAATACTCCCTCCGTTCCAAAATATAAGTCTTGGTAGAGATTTCCACTATGGATCACATACAGATGTATCGAGGTACATTTTAGAGTGTAGATTCACTCATTTTGCTCCATATGTAGTCCATGGTGGAATCTATACAAAGACTTGTATTTAGGAACAGAGAGAGTACATATTAAAGAAGAACGGAAGAGGAACATGGTAAAGAAGCAGATTTTGGATAATAAAATGTTGGTTGCGCAGTGCCCACACATGATGAACCAGAGCGCATTAAGAATGCAACTCCTAGTTGTCTCTCGACCATTTTAGGCAGTTGGATGAAGATCCTACGTCTCCTAACCCTTCTTCTTCCTCGTCTATGATTCTTCCCATACAAAACACTGCACGGGCCGCCGGCCGCACCACCGGCCCCCACCGCCTGTGTTCCTCCGCCACCCCCCACCCCCACCCCAACCCCCACCCGCGTCAAGTTTTCTTCGTTCGGCGAGGCCCCACAACCACCCGAGCCCCTTCGATCGCACTGGCGAACTCTAGCGAGCTCTGAAAAATTGACTGACCCAATTTTGAAATTTAGTCTACTATGATTTAACTAGTGTGGAATATAAAAGGGGAAAACCATAAGCATTGTGAGTATGGTGTTGAGCGTGCCATGGCGGATCTGAAGGTGCAAACCGGACAAATGCGACTTCGCAACCAATACAAGAAATCAGAGTAAAGCAGTGGTGATCTATTTTCTTGATGTGATAAATAAGTCGAGCAGATATGAAAGAGTGCCGCCTCTGGTGCGGTGCCATGTAGGCATCTGGTGAGAATTTGACGATGCTGTGGTAGCGATGGCTGTCGGCGGCGTGGAAGCAGATCTAGGAGGGTAGATGGTGGCGGCGGGGCCCGGTGGACGAGACGGTCGTAGGAGCGGCGTCGGCAAGGTGGACGACAGCGGGGATGAAGCGAGAGGACGGGATGCAAGGATCCCGGTCCGAAGCCGTGGATGAGAGAGGTCGATCTCTTGTAATGGACGGCGGCGTCGGGGTATCAGCTCCGGCATGGTGGAGGAGGACGGCGGTGGATGGGGTGGCGGACGGCGGCGGACGGAGGAGGGTGGGGTGGAGAGGGTGTTTTGGCGCCCACGGAGTACGAATGGGGAAAAGGGAGGTAGAGAGGAAGGGGCACCATGTATTCAGGGCGCGCTTGTCTCAAATGCGAGGAAATTTACAAACTTAGCCCCCATTTTAAATTTCTACTACATCACAGCAACACTAGTCGGTCGGGGATAGGACGGTAATCTCGCATACACCGAATATTTGCCGATGACAGTTTGTTTTTGGCGCCCACCGTGTATGAATATGAATCGGGTAGGGAGTCGATTTCGGCCGAGGACACACTGTGTTTTGGCGCCCACCGTGTATGAATCCGGGTGAGAGGCGGTTACGTCACGTTTGTTTGAAATTACAAACCTACCCCTATCGAAACCTATAGAAATCCAGCATATAGGCTTTGCGTGGCAGGGATAGGCAGTAGTGATTTCCATCTCGCAAATTTTGGTTCCGGGCGGTTACTGCGACTTTCCCCGCTTCGTTCAAATTTTGCATGGTGCATGTTTACCGTGCCAACTCAATTTGAATCCCGTTTGTATTCTATTTTTTTCGGCGGAATCCATTTTCAATTGGAATTACATTCTATATACATCATTTTTTTATATATATACTTTCAAAAGCACAACACGATTTATACATAAATATGGTTTACAAATGGCATGATCTCAGATTCATAAGGTTGTATCCATCAATTTGGATTTTCAAATATTTGAAACCACTTTATGTTGAAATCCAATGTATGCATTCCTCGCTAACTGTCTCCAATTAATGTATGTTTCATGCGGGTTTTTTTACATCTCAAACATGTATAATGTGTTTCACACACGCAACATATAGTGTAATCCCGTTTAGACATTAATTGCATATAAACCATGCATTTTTTGTAATTGAAGAATCTATGGATCACCAATATTGACAAACTATATAACATTACACGTGTGCCCAAATTCAAATGAATATGCATGTTTGATACACCAATTTGCGTTATGATATTATTGATGTCGTGATCTCCAGTTTAAATATTTGAATCCCCTTTAATCCATATATTCGTCTCATATAGCTATCACTCATGCTTATATAGGACTATCTCTCTGGACCTATACGCGTTCATCGTCTCTCAGGTATCTCTCGTGCTACCTGTATGTCGACAATGATCTTTTATCTTCGTAATACACTGACGGTACTCTCTCCCTCGACCTTCATCACTCTATCTCTCTCTAAGTATATCTCACTCCCTGCTATGTGTCTCTAACTATGATTCTCCAAGTGGAATCTCTTCCTCTCACACAAACACAAAACTTTGTCTACCGGGGTCTCATTTCTCTCTACTATTCCCATATGTGCCACTCGCACACCCCTCATACATAGATGTCTTTCGCTCCTTAGATATGAGAACCTACGACCCTTCCTCATCAATATCTCTTTCTCACACACAAACACAAACTCTGTCTCCCAGTGTCTCATATTTCTCCATTGTTCTCTTGTATGTCGCTCACACACACCCTCTCTCCCTAGAGATATCTTGGCGTTCCCTCATATGTCTCTCTAGCTATCACTCTCGTTGTGAAATATCTTTCTCTCTCGCAGACACAAAACTCCGTCTCTTTGGATCTCATTTCTCTCTGATATCTGTTTGTATGTGACTCACACGCACCCTCTCTCTATCTCTCTCACACCCACACACATAACCCAACCTTCTGATCCACTCGACTCCTATCTCTAACGCACACTAGCTAGCATCTTTATCTTTCTATTTATCTGTTTCTCCATCAACCTTCTTTCTCGCCCTCACTCTTGATTCCTATCACGCACACTACATATGTTTCTCTCTACATGCAGTCAAGTGCCCTCTCACACACATATATAACTTCACCCTTTGAACCACCCGACGGTCATCTCCAACACCCAAACTAGTGGATGTCCCTCTAGCTAGCATCTCCAACACCCAAACCACAGTTTTTTCCGTCATGGACGGCCCAAAGAATGTCATGCAACTGCGTCTCCGGCCCGCCCAGGACGAAAAGCCCATTTTCTGTCATGATTTTTTGTCATAGAAGTAGGAGCCCACCACATCTATGATGATACCGGGTTTTGTCACAATTATCGTCATAGAAGTGTCATATGTATGGCAAAAAAAATTCATTCGGCCCAAAATGTCACAGATGTGTCTTTTTTTGTAGTGTAACAGGATGAATCAGGAACGATGAACTAATCATAATTACAAAAACAAGATAGGTCGAGTTCATACCAGCTTTTCTCATCTCAATCAATCCATCATATATCGTCATTATTGCCTTTCACTTGCACAACCGAACGGTGTGGATAATAATAATAGTGCACGTGCATTGGACTAAGCTGGAATCTGCAAGCATTCAATACAAGGGAGAAGACAAGGTAATATGGGTGATACGTCTCCAACGTATCTATAATTTTTGATTGCTCCATGCTATATTATCTAATGTTTTGGACTATATTGGGCTTTATTTCCAATTTTATATTATTTTTGGGACTAACCTATTAACCGGAGGCCCAGCCCAGAATTGTTGTTTTTTGCTTATTTCAGTGTTTCGAAGAAACGGAATATCAAACGGAGTCCAAACGGAATAAAATCTTCGGGAACGTGATTTTCTCACCGAACGTGATCCAGGAGACTTGGACCCTGCTCCAAGGAACAAAAGAGGCGGTCACGAGGGTGGGCGCCCCCCCTAGGGCGCGCCCCTGCCTCGTGGGCCCCTCGGTGCTCCTCCGGCGTACTTCTTCCTCCTATATATACACACGTACCCCCAAACGATCAGAACAGGAGCCAAAAACCTAATTCCACCGCCGCAACTTTCTGTATCCACGAGATCCCATCTTGGGGCCTGTTCTGGAGCTACGTTGGAAGAGGGCCGTCATCACGGAGGGCTTCTACATCATCATAGCCTCTCCGATGAAGTGTGAGTAGTTTACCTCAGACCTTCGGGTCCATAGTTAGTAGCTAGATGGCTTCTTCTCTCTCTTTGAATCTCAATACAAAGTTCTTCCCCTCCCTTGTGGAGATCTATTCGATGTAATCTTCTTTTTGCGGTGTGTTTGTTGAGACCGATGAATTGTGGGTTTATGATCAAGTCTATCTATGAATAATATTTGAATCTTCTCTGAATTCTTTTATGTATGATTGGTTATCTTTGCAAGTCTCTTCGAATTATCCGTTTGGTTTGGCCAACTAGATTGGTAGTTCTTGCCATGGGAGAAGTGCTTAGCTTTGGGTTCGATCTTGCGGTGTCCTTTCCCAGTGACAAAAGGGGCAGCAAGGCACGTATTGCATTGTTGCCATCGAGGATAACAAGATGGGTTTATTTCATATTGCATGAATTTATCTCTCTACATCATGTCATCTTGCTTAAGGCGTTACTCTGCTTTTAACTTAATACTCTAGATGCATGCTAGATAGCGGTTGATGAGTGGAGTAATAGTAGTAGATGCAGAATCGTTTCGATCTACTTGTCACGGACGTGATGCCTATATACATGATCATGCCTAGATATTCTCATAACTATGCTCAATTCTGTCAATTGCTCAACAGTAATTTTTTCACCCACCGTAGAATACTTATGCTCTTGAGAGAAGCCACTAGTGAAACCTATGGCCCCCGGGTCTATTCTCATCATATCAATCTCCATCACTTTAATCTTGCTTTGCTTTTTACTTTGCCTTTACTTTTTACTTTGCATCTTTATACCAAAAATACCAAAAATATTATATCTATCATATCTCACTCTCGTAAGTGACCGTGAAGGGATTGACAACCCCTAATCGTGTTGGTTGCGAGTGGCTATCGTTTTGTGAAGGTACGAGGGGCTTGAGCGTGGCCTCCTACTGGATTGATACCTTGGTTCTCAAAAACTGAGGGAAATACTTATGCTACTCTGCTGCATCATCCCTTCCTCTTCAGGGAAAACCAACGCAAGCTCAAGACGTAGCAAGAAGGATTTCTGGCGCCGTTGCCGGGGAGTCTTACGCAAAAAGTCAACATACCAAATACCCATCACAATCCCTATCTCTTGCATTACATTATTTGCCATTTGCCTATCGTTTTCCTCTCCCCCCACTTCACCCTTGCCGTTTTATTCGCCCTCTCTCTCTCTCTCTATCCTCCCTCTCTATTTGCCTCTTTTTGCCCGTTTGCTCTTGTTTGCTTGTGTGCTAGTTTGCTTGTTTGTCGCGATGGCTCAAGATACTACCAAATTGTGTGACTTCACCAATACCAATAATAATGATTTCCTTAGCACTCCGATTGCTCCTCTTACCGATGCTAAATCTTGTGAAATTAATGATGCTTTGTTGAATCTTGTTATGAAAGATCAATTCGCCGGCCTTCCTAGTGAAGATGCCGCTGCTCATCTGAATAGCTTTGTTGATTTATGTGATATGCAAAAGAAAAAAGATGTCAATAATGATGTCGTTAAATTGAAGCTATTTCCTTTTTCTCTTAGAGATCGTGCTAAAGCTTGGTTTTCGTCTTTGCCTAAAAATAGTATTGATTCTTGGAACAAGTGCAAAGATGCTTTTATCTCTAAGTATTTTCCTCCCGCTAAGATCATCTCTCTTAGAAACGATGTTATGAACTTTAAACAACTTGATCATGAACATGTTGCACAAGCTTGGGAGAGAATGAAATTAATGATACGTAATTGCCCTACTCATGGTTTGAATTTGTGGATGATTATACAAAATGTTCATGCCGGATTGAATTTTGCTTCTAGAAATCTTTTAGATTCGGCCGCGGGAGGCACTTTAATGGAAATCACTTTAGGAGACGCTACTAAACTCCTAGATAATATTATGGTTAATTATTCTCAATGGCATACTGAAAGATCTTCTAATAAAAAAGTGCATGCGATAGAAGAAATCAAAGTGTTGAGTGGAAAGATGGATGAACTGATGAAATTATTTGCTACAAAGAGTGTTTCTTCTGATCCTAATGATATGCCTTTGTGTACTTTGATTGAGAATAACAATGAATCTATGGATGTGAATTTTGTTGGTAGGAATAATTTTGGTAACAACGCTTATAGAGGGAATTTTAATCCTAGGCCATATCCTAGTAATCCTTCTAATAATTATGGGAATTCCTACAACAACTCTTATGGAAATTATAATAAGATGCCCTGTGAATTTGAGAATAGTGTTAAAGAGTTTATGAATTCACAAAAGAATTTTAATGCTTTGCTTGAAGAGAAATTGCTTAAAGTTGATGATTTGGCTAGAAACGTTGATTGAATTTCTCTTGAGATTGATTCTTTAAAGCTTAGATCTATTCCTCCTAAGCATGATATCAATGAGTCTCTTAAATCCATGAGAATTTCCATTGATGAGTGCAAGGAAAGAACCGCTAGGATGCGTGCTTCCAAAGATGCCTTTATTAAAGCGTGTTCTTCCAATTCCTATGAAAATGAAGATGAAGATCTAAAAGTTATTGATGTGTCCCCTATTAAATCTTTGTTTTGCAATATGAATCTTGATGAAACTGAATATGATCTTCCTTTACCTATAAGGCGTTCTAAAAATTCGGAGTATTTAGATCTTAATGATGAAATTGATGAAAGTGGGATTGAAAGAAATAAAAAACTAGATGTTGCTAAACCCACTATATTGGATTTCAAGGAATTTAATTATGAAAGTTGTTCTTTAATTGATTGTATTTCCTTGTTGCAATCCGTGCTGAATTCTCCACAAGCTTATAGTCAAAATAAAGCCTTCACCGAACATATTGTTGATGCCTTTATGCAATCTTATGAAGAAAAACTTGAGTTGAAAGTTTCTATCCCTAGAAAACTCTAAGATGAGTGGGAAACAACTATTAATATTAAAATTAAAGATCATGAGTTTTATGCTTTGTGTGATTTGGGTGCTAGTGTCTCCACTATTCCCAAAACTTTGTGTGATTTGCTAGATTTCCGCAATTTTGATTTGCTCTCTAAACTTGCATCTTGTGGATTCCACTATTAAGAAACCTATTGGAAGGATTAATGATGTTTTTATTGTTTCAAATAGGAATTATGTGCCCGTAGATTTCATTGTTCTTGATATAGATTGCAATCATTCTTTCCCTATTATTCTTGGTAGACCTTTCCTTAGAACGGTTGGTGCGATTATTGATATGAAGGAAGGGGATATTAGATTTCAATTTCCATTAAAAAAGGGCATGGAACACTTTCCAAGAAATAAAATAAAATTACCATATGAAACTATCATGAGAGCCACTTATGGATTGCCTACCAAAGATGGCAATACCTAGATCTATCCTCGCTTTGATGCCTAGCTAGGGGCGTTAAACGATAGCGCTTGTTGGGAGGCAACCCAATTTTATTTTTATTCCTTGCTTTTTGATCCTGCTTAGTAATAAAGAAATTATTTAGCCTCTATTTTGGTTGTGTTTTTTGTGTTTAATTAGTGTTTGTGCCAAGTAGAACCGTTGGGAAGACTTGGGGAAAGTCTTGTTGAACTTGCTGTCAAAAAACAGAAACTTTAGCGCTCACGAGAACTACTGTCATTTTTATTTGAAGAGTGATATTTAGTTAATAGATAAATTCCTCACGTCCAGCAATTTATTTTATAATTTTTGGGGTTCCAGATCTTGCGCTAGCTACAGATTACTACAGACTGTTCTGTTTTTGACAGATTCTGTTTTTCGTGTGTTGTTTGCTTATTTTGATGAATCTATGGCTAGTAAAATAGTTTATAATCCATAGAGACTTGGAATACAGTAGGTTTAACACCAATATAAATAAAGATTGAATTCATTACAGTACCTTGAAGTGGTCTTTTGTTTTCTTTCGCTAGAGCTCACGAGTTTTCTATTTTTAGTTTTGTGTTGTGAAGTTTTCAAGTTTTGGGTGAATTCTTTTGATGGATTATGGAACAAGGAGTGGCAAGAGCCTAAGCTTGGGGATTCCCATGGCACCCCCAAGATAATCCAAGGACAACAAAAACTCAAAGCTTGGGGATGCCCCGGGAGGCATCCCCTCTTTCGTCCACTTCCATCGGTAATTTACTTGGAGCTATATTTTTATTCACCAACATGATATGTGTTTTGCTTGGAGTGTCTTGTATTATTTGTTTCTTTGTGTCTTAGTATGCCACAATCATCCTTGTTGTACACACCTTTTGAGAGAGCCATACATGAATTAAAATTTGATAGAATACTTTATGCGCTTCACTTATATCTTTTGAGCTAAGTAGTTTTGCTCTATGTGCTTCACTTATATCTTTTGAGCTAAGTAGTTTTGCTCTATGTGCTTCACTTATATCTTTTGAGCGTTATAATTTTGCTCTATGTGCTTCACTTAGATCTTTTAGAGCACGGTGGTGGATTTGTTTTAAAGAAACTATTGATCTCTCATGCTTCACTTAAATTATTTTGAGAGTCTCTTAATAGCATGGTAATTTGCTTAATAATAATATGCTTGGTACTCAAGATTTGTGAAACTTTCTTTTGAGTGTGTTGAATACTAAGAATAGATTGAAGCTTGATAATTGTTTTGAGATATGGAGGTGATAATATTAAAGTCATGCTAGTTGAGTAGTTGTGAATTTAAGGAATACTTGTGTTAAAGTTTGTGATTCCCGTAGCATGCACGTATGGTGAACCGTTATGTGATGAAGTCGAAGCATGATTTATTTATTGATTGTCTTCCTTATGAGTGGCGGTCGGGGATGAGCGATGGTCTTTTCCTACCAATCTATCCCCCTAGGAGCATGCGCGTAATACTTTGCTTTGATAACTTCTAGATTTTTGCGATAAGTATATGAGTTCTTTATGACTAATGTTGAGTCCATGGATTATGCGCACTCTCACCCTTCCACCTTTGCTAGCCTCTCTAATACCGCGCACTTTTCGCCGGTATCATACACCTACCATATACCTTCCTCAAAACAGCCACCATACCTACCTATCATGGCATTTCCATAGCCATTCCAAGATATATTGCCATGCAGCTTTCCACCATCTAGTTCATCATGACACATTCCATCATTGTCATATTGCATATCCCGGTACACCGCCGGATGCATTCACATAGAGTCATATTTTATTCTAAGTATCGAGTTGTAATTGTTGAGTTGTAAGAAAAATAAAAGTGTGATGATCATCATTATTAGAGCATTATCCCAGTGAGGAAAGGATGATGGAGACTATGATTCCCCCATAAGTCGGGATGAGACTCCGGACAAAAAATAAATAAAAGAGGCCAAAGAAGCCCAAATAAAAAAAGAAAAGAGGCCATAAAAAAGAGAAAAGGCCCCAATAAAAATATATATATAATATATATATATAATGAGAGAAAAAGAGAGAAGGGACAATGTTACTATCCTTTTACCACACTTGTGCTTCAAAGTAGCACCATGATCTTCATAGTAGAGAGTCTCTCATGTTATCACTTTCATATACTTGTGGGAATTTTACATTATAGAACTTGGCTTGTATATTCCAATGATGGGCTTCCTCAAATTCCCTAGGTCTTCATGAGCAAGCAAGTTGGATGCACACCCACTTAGTTTCTTTTTGAGCTTTCATATACTTATAGCTCTAGTGCATCCGTTGCATGGCAATCCCTACTCACTCACATTGATATCTATTGATGGGCATCTCCATAGCCCGTTGATACGCCTAGTTGATGTGAGACTATCTTCTCCTTTTTGTCTTCTCCACAACCACCATTCTATTCCACCTATAGTGCTATATCCATGGCTCACGCTCATGTATTGTGTGAAGATTGAAAAAGTTAGGGGATGAAACAATTGCTTGGCTTGTCATCGGGGTTGTGCATGATTTAAATATTTTGTGTGGTGAAGATAGAGCATAGCCAGACTATATGATTTTGTAGGGATAACTTTCTTTGGCCATGTTATTTTGAGAAGACATAATTGCTTTGTTAGTATGCTTGAAGTTTTATTATTTTTATGTCAATATAAACTTTTGTCTTGAATCTTTCGACTCTGAATATTCATATCACAATTAAGAAGATTCGCGTTGAAATTATGCCAAGTAGCACTCCGCATCAAAAATTCTCTTTTTATCATTTACCTACTCGAGGACGATCAGAATTAAGCTTGGGGATGCCTGATACGTCTCCAACGTATCTATAATTTTTGATTGCTCCATGCTATATTATCTACTGTTTTGGACTATATTGGGCTTTATTTTCCACTTTTATATTATTTTTGGGACTAACCTATTAACCGGAGGCCCAACCCATAATTGCTGTTTTTTGCCTATTTAAGTGTTTCGAAGAAACGGAATATCAAACGGAGTCCAAACAGAATAAAATCTTCGGGAATGTGATTTTCTCACCGAAGGTGATCCAGGAGACTTGGACCATGCTCCAAGGAACAAAAGAGGCGGTCACGAGGGTGGGTGTCCGCCCCCCTAGGGCGCGCCCCCCTGCCTTGTGGGCCCCTCGGTGCTCCTCCGGCGTACTTCTTCCTCCTATATATACACACGTACCCCAAAACGATCAGAACAGGAGCCAAAAACCTAATTCCACCACCGCAACTTTCTGTATCCACGAGATCCCATCTTGGGGCCTGTTCCGGAGCTCCGCCGGAAGCGGGCCGTCATCACGGAGGGCTTCTACATCATCATAGCCTCTCCGATGAAGTGTGAGTAGTTTACCTCAGACCTTCGGGTCCATAGTTAGTAGCTAGATGGCTTCTTCTCTCTCTTTGAATCTCAATACAAAGTTCTCCCCCTCTCTTGTGGAGATCTATTCGATGTAATCTTCTTTTTGCGGTGTGTTTGTTGAGACCGATGAATTGTGGGTTTATGATCAAGTCTATCTATGAATAATATTTGAATCTTCTCTGAATTCTTTTATGTATAATTGGTTATCTTTGCAAGTCTCTTCGAATTATCCGTTTGGTTTTGCCAACTAGATTGGTAGTTCTTGCCATGGGAGAAGTGCTTAGCTTTGGGTTCGATCTTGCGGTGTCCTTTCCCGGTGACAGAAGGGGCAGCAAGGCACATATTGCATCGTTGCCATCGAGGATAACAAGATGGGGTTTATTTCATATTGCATGAATTTATCTCTCTACATCATGTCATCTTGCTTAAGGCGTTACTCTATTTTTAACTTAATACTCTAGATGCATGCTAGATAGCAGTCGATGAGTGGAGTAATAGTAGTAGATGCAGAATCGTTTCGATCTACTTGTCACGGACGTGATGCCTATATACATGATCATGCCTAGATATTCTCATAACTATGCTCAATTCTGTCGATTGCTCAACAGTAATTTGTTCACCCACCATAGAATACTTATGCTCTTGAGAGAAGCCACTAGTGAAACCTATGGCCCCCGGGTCTATTCTCATCATATCAATCTCCATCACTTTAATCTTGCTTTGCTTTTTTACTTTGCCTTTACTTTTTACTTTGCATCTTTATACCAAAAATATTATATCTATCAGATCTCACTCTCGTAAGTGACCGTGAAGGGATTGACAACCCCTAATCGCGTTGGTTGTGAGTAGCTATCATTTTGTGCAGGTACGTGGGACTTGAGCGTGGCCTCCTACTGGATTGATACCTTGGTTCTCAAAAACTGAGGGAAATACTTACGCTACTCTGCTGCATCATCCCTTCTTCTTCGGGGAAAACCAACGCAAGCTCAAGACGTTGGAATGGGCTCTTTGTTAGATCAATAATAATGCATAT
This sequence comes from Triticum dicoccoides, assembly GCF_002162155.2. Classification (NCBI taxonomy): domain Eukaryota; kingdom Viridiplantae; phylum Streptophyta; class Magnoliopsida; order Poales; family Poaceae; genus Triticum; species Triticum dicoccoides. Next base: position 592,652,474 of record NC_041386.1, on the reverse strand, counting down.
GAGAGCCACTCAACATTTTCATCATGGTCTTCTCCTCTCGACCCCCAAAGAAAAGAAAAGAAAAGAAACAAAACTATTTACACGGGAAAGCTCCCAACAAGCAAAATAAGAACGAGAAATATTTTTGGGTTTTCTTTTAATTATTAATACTACAGGCATGGAAAGTAAACTAGCTAAAAGCTACAACTAATTATTTTTTTGTTTTTCTTAAGGTTTTTCAAACACACAAGAAGAAGGCTTAAAAAGAAAATTAACTAGCATGGATAGTACAATGAAAAAGTATGAGCACCGACAACTTGCATGAGTGTGTGAACATGAATGTAATGTCGGTGAGAAATACATACTCCCCCAAGCTTAGGCTTTTGGCCTAAGTTGGTCTAGGTCCATGGCTCAAAGTTGCCCTCTCCGGTGTACGGAGGAGTGTCCTCTGGGTGCCACTGGTTGGCGATCTCCTCCGGATCCCACTGATAAACAGACTGTCGATAAGGGTCAAGGGGTGGCTCCGGCTCAGGCTCTGGAGCTGGTGTCAGGCTCCAGTATGCATGAACGGCCTCCGGAAAAACGAGGTACGTGCCTGAAAATATGTTAAACAAAGAGGGCGCAGGCAAGGTAATAATCTCATAGTAATTTTTTATCAAATATCAATTTATACTTAAGCATCTTCTTCTTATTTTTAACAATAAAATTATGTGATACCATACTCTTATAATCTAGAAAAATAGGGGGCAGTGCTACCTCTTGAGTATGCGTTGGTTTTCTCTTGAAGAGGAAAGGGTGATGCAGCAAAGTAGCGTAAGTATTTTCCTCAATTTTTGAGAACCAAGGTATCAATCCAGTAGGAGATTACACGAAAATCACCTAGTACCTGCACAGACAAATAAGAACCTTGCAACCAACGCGACGAAGGGGTTGTCAATCCCTTCACGGCCACTTGCAAAAGTGAGATCTGATAAAGATTAAAAGGTAAATATTTTTGGTATTTTTGTATAGATTGGAAAGTAAAGATTGCATAATAAATAGTAAACTAGAATTGTAGATCGGAAACTTATATGATGTAAAGTAGACCCGGGGCCATAGGTTTCACTAGTGGCTTCTCTCAAGATAGCATATATTACGGTGGGTGAACAAATTACCGCCGAGCAATTGATAGAAAAGCGCATAGTTATGAGAATATCTAGGCATGATCATAAACATAGGCATCATGTCTGTGTCAAGTAGACTGAAACGATTCTGCATCTACTAATGTTACTCCACACATCGACTGCTGTCCAGCATGCATCTAGAGTATTAAGTTCATAAGAACAGAGTAACGCATTAGGCAAGATGACATCATGTAGAGGGATAAACTCAAGCAATATGATATAAACCCCATCTTTTTATCCTCGATGGCAACAATACAATACATGTCGGTTCCCTTTCTGTCACTGGGATCGAGCACCGCAAGATTCAACCCAAAGCTAAGCACTTCTCCCATTGCAAGAAAGATGAATCTAGTAGGACAAACAAACTGATAATTCAAAGAGACTTGCAAAGATATCAAATCATGGATATAAGAATTCAAAGAAGAATCATATATTGTTCATAGATAAACTTGATCATAAACCCACAATTCATCGGATCTCGGCAAACACACCACAAAAAGTATTACATCGAATAGATCTCCAAGAACATCGAGGACAACTTTGTATTGAGAACCAAAGAGAGAGAGAAGAAGCCATCTAGCTAATAACTATGGACCCGAAGGTCTGTTGTAAACTACTCACACATCATCGGAGAGGCTATGGTATTGATGTAGAAGCCCTCCGTGATCAAAACCCCCTCCGGCAGATCACCGAAAAAGGTCCCCAGATGGGATCTCATGGGTACAGAAGGTTGCGGCGGTGCAAAAGTGGTTTCGTAGCTCCCCTGGATGTTTTTGAGGGTATAAGAGTATATATAGGTGAAAGAAGTAGGTCGGTGGAGCTACGAGGGGCCCACGAGGGTGGGGGCGCACCACCCTACCTCGTGGCCGCCTTGTTGCTTCCTTGACCTCCACTCCAAGTCTCCTGGATTGCGTTTGTTCCAAAAAAGATCCTCGCGAAGGTTTCATTCCGTTTGGATTCCATTTGATATTCCTTTTCCGCGTAACACTGAAATAGGCAAAAAAAACATCAATTTGTAATGGGCCTTTGGTTAATAGGTTAGTCCCAAAAATAATATAAAAGTGCATAATAAAGCCCATTAAACATCCAAAACAGATAATATAATAGCATGGAACAATAAAAAATTATAGATACGTTGGAGACGTATCAAGCATCCCCAAGCTTAATTCCTACTCGTCCTCGAGTAGGTAAATGATAAAAACAGAATTTTTGATGTGGAATGCTACCTAACATAATTTTCAATGTAATTTTCTTTACTGTGGCATGAATATTCAGATTCGAAAGATTCAAGACAAAAGTTTAATATTGACATAAAAACAATAATACTTCAAGCATACTAACCAAGCAATTATGTCTTCTCAAAATAACATGGCCAAAGAAAGCAATCCCTACAAAATCATATACTCTCGCTATGCTCTATCTTCATCACACAAAATATTTAAATCATGCACAACCCTGATGACAAGCCAAGCAATTGTTTCATACTTTTGATGTTCTTAAACTTTTTCAAGCTTCACGCAATACATGAGCATGAGCCATGGATATAGCACTATAGGTGGAATAGAATGGTGGTTGTGGAGAAGACAAAAGGGAGAAGATAGTCTCACATCAACTAGGCGTATCAACGGGCTATGGAGATGCCCATCAATAGATATTAATGTGAGTGAGTAGGGATTTCCATGCAATGGATGCACTAGAGCTATAAGTATATGAAAGCTCAACAAAAGAAACTAAGTGCGTGTGCATCCAATATGCTTGCTCACGAAGACCTAGGGCATTTCGAGGAAGCCCATCATTGGAATATACAAGCCAAGTTCTATAATGAAAAATTCCCACTAGTATATGAAAGTGACAACATAAGAGACTCTCTATCATGAAGATCCTGGTGCTACTTTGAAGCACAAGTGTGAAAAAAGGATAGTAGCATTGCCCCTTCTCTCTTTTTCTCTCATTTTTATATGAAGATCTTGGTGCTACTTTGAAGCACAAGTGTGGAAAAAGGAAATCATCGTAGCAATTCCCAAAGGTAGAAGTGATAAGTATGGAGTGTCGAACCCACAAGGAGCTAAAGGTAAGATCAATATTCTCTCAAGCCCTGTCTGCCACTGATATGACTCTACGTACACTGAACCTTTTCTTCCAATTAGAAATGATAAATAAAACTATGTTGTGGGTATGAAGAGGATAACTTTGCATGATATCGGAGAGCTAAAATATGAAAGTAGGTGCTGTTATCATAAAGTTAGAATATATTACTGAATATTATAAATAGCGAGTGTGGAATAATGATGGGTCGGTGTGCGGAATTATCCTAGGCAATTGTTAACAAGACTGGTGGTCGTCATTGCAATTTCATATGAGGGAGAGGCATAAGCTAACATACTTTCTCTTCTTGGATCATATGCACTTATGATTGGAACTCTAGCAAGCATCCGCAACTACTAAAGATCATTAAGGTAAAACCCAACCATAGCATTAAAGCATCAAGTCCCATTTATCCCATACACAACAACCCCCTTACTCGGGTTTATGCTTCTGTCACTCAAGCAACCCACTATAAGCGAATCAAGAACGTATTGCAACATCCTACAGCGGGAACCCCTCACACTTGCATGACGCGGAGGGCACAATAGGATAGCACCAAAATAAAACATACAGCTCATACTAATCTAGATCAACAATCAACCCAAAGACAAAGGATATCTTCTCAAAACATCATAGGATGGCAACACATCATTGGATCATAATATGTGGCATAAATCACCATGTTCAAGTAGGGATTACAGCGGGGTGCGGGAGAGTGGACCGCGTAAAAGAGATGAGGACGGTGATGATGATGGTGATGTTGATGAAGACGATCACCGCGGCGATGATTTCCCTCCCGATGGCACTCCGACGCCATTAAGAGAGAGGAGGAGAGGTTCTCCCCCTTGTGCTTCCTCATCCATGGCCTCCCCCTGGATGGGGAGAGGTTCTCCATCTGGATCTTGACCTTCATGGCGATGATGGCCCCTCCATGATCCTCCTCCATAGCCTCCGGTGATGATGGCTCCCTCCGGCAGGGTGCCAGAGAGGGCCTAGATTGATTTCTCATGGCTACAGGGGCTTGCGGCGGTGGAACTTCCGATCTAGGTTTCTTTCTGGAAGTTTGGGTATAAATAAGAGGTGTTGGAGTCGGGAACAAGTCAGGGGGGTCCCCGAGGCGGCCACGAGATAGGGGGCGCGCCCCCACCCTCATGGTGGCCTCGGGACTCCCCTGGTCCATCTCCGGTACTCCGTGGGCTTCTTCTGGTCCAAAAACAATCTCCGTGAATTTTCAAGTCAATTGGACTCCGTTTGATTTTTCTTTTCTGCGGTACTCAAAAACAAGGAAAAAAATAGAAACTGGCACTGGGCTCTAGGTTAATAGGTTTGTCCCAAAAATCATATAAAATAGCATATAAAGTCCCATTAAACATCTAAGATGGATAATATAATAGCATGAATACTTCATAAATTATAGATACGTTGGAGACGTATCAGCATCCCCAAGCTTAATTCCTGCTCGTCCTTGAGTAGGTAAATGATAAAAGAAATAATTTATGAAGTGTGAATGCTACAAGTGCATGGGTTTGATCAATGATAGTTCCAATCACTTTTTCTAGCATCATTATATATCATAACAGTATCTCAACTCATAAAACTTCTCATGATCAAGTAACAAGCTATTCACATGTTAAAGTATAGATCATAAACTTTCTTGAAAACTTAACAAACTATGCTCTTAGTCTTACCATTGCAATTCATCTTATTTTCGGGAAGGGTCTATGTAAGAGCTTTGGTTCAGCAAACTCCACATACTCAACTATCATTTAATCTTTCACAATTGCTAACACTCACGTGATATTTATGGGTTCAAAGTTTTAATCGGACACAGAGAAAGATAGGGGCTTATAGTTTCGCCTCCCAACCTTTTACCTCGAGGGCAATGTCAACAATAATAA
>NC_041386.1:592636871-592646902 GCF_002162155.2 Triticum dicoccoides | reverse complement strand
GAAAGGTGATGATCACCATGACTCTTGTATAAAGTATAGGACAAAAATAAAAGATAGGCCCTTCGCAGAGGGAAGCAGAGGTTGTCATGTGTTTTTATGGTTGGATGCACGAAATCTTAGTGCAAAAGAACGTCACTTTATATTGCCACTTGTGATATGGACCTTTATTATGCAGTCCATCGCTTTTATTTCTTCCACATCACAAGATCGTATAAAGCTTATTTTCTCCACACTAATAGATCATACATATTTAGAGAGCAATTTTTATTGCTTGCAACAATGACAACTTACTTCAAGGATCTTACTCAATCCATAGGTAGATATGGTGGACTCTCATGGCAAAACTGGGTTTAAGGATATTCGAAAGCGCAAGTAGTATCTCTACTTGGTGCAAAGAATTTGTCTAGCATAAGGGGGAGAGGCAAGCTCAACATGTTGGATGATCCAAGACAATATAACGTTTCCAATATAGGAAAACATAACCCATTAAGTTGTCTTCCTTGTCCAACATCAACCTTTTAGCATGTCATATTTTAGTGAGTGCTCACAATTGCAAAAGATGTCCAAGATAGTATATTTATATGTGAAATCTCTCTTCCTTCAATATTCTTTCATGAATTGTTCAAGTGACCAATTCTGCATTTGCTAACTTCCAATAAGTTTACTACCTATACTTATTATGTGTGAACTCATTACTCCCCACGTTGTAAGCATATGAAACGTATATAAATTCAGATTTATGATATTCAATTCATTCAACGATTTACTCATAGGATATATGTGAAGCACGTGAGTAAATGACAAACTACTCCAAAAAGATATAAGTGAAGAACACTAAGTAGTCAAATAATTAACTAGCCATGGGAGGATTATTTTTCATTCAAGATTTCAGATCCAATGATTTTATTCCAACAGAAAGTAAAATTTAAAATACGCTCGAAGCAAAACACATATCATGTAACGAATAAAAATATGGCTTCCAGTAAGGTATACCGATAGTTTTGAAGACGAAAGAGGGGATGCCTTCCGGGGCATCCCCAAGCTTAGGCGCTTGAGTCTTCCTTGAATATTACCTTGGGGTGCCTTGGGCATCCCCATGCTTAGGGTCTTTCCACTCCTTATTCTCCTCATATCGATATCTCACCCAAAGCTTGAAAATTTCAATCACACAAAACTTAACGGAACTTCGTGAGATAGGTTAGTATGATAAAGAGTAAACCATTCACTTTGGTACTGTCAAAGACAAGGTTCATAATTGTTCTCACACAAATCCTACTGTACCATATCATTTCTACAATTTATATTGAGAAATATAAGCCATAGAAACTAGAAAACAAGCAAACTATGCAATGAAAACAGAATCTGTCAGAAACATAACAGTCTGTAATGATCTGAACACCAACCATACTTCTGCTACTCCAAAAATTATGAAATAAATTGGTGGACATGAGAAATTTTTCTATTAATCTTCTGAAAAAATAATCAACTCAATCGCACTCCTTTGTAAAAAAATTACAGCTAATCTCGTGAGCGCAAAGTTTCTGTTTTTTACAGCAAGATCACATTAACTTTCACCCAAGTCTTCCCAAAGGTCTTACTTGGCAATTTATTGAAACAAAAGCTATAATACATTATTACTACAGTAGCTTAATCATGAGAACACACAAAAACAGTAAGGGTAAATATTGGGTTGTCTCCCAACAAGCGCTTTTCTTTAATGCCTTTTAGCTAGGCATGATGATTTCAATGATGCTCACATAAAAGATAAGAATTGAAACATAAAGAGAGCATCATGAAGAATATGACTAGCACATTTGAACCTAACCCACTTCCTATGCCTAGGGATTTTGTGAGCACACAATTTATGGGAGCAAGAATCAACTAACATAGGAAGGTAAAACAAGTATAACTTCAAAACTTTAAGCACACAGAGAGGAAACTTGATATTATTGCAAATCCTACAAGCATTTATTCCTCCCTCATAATGTTTTTTAGTAGCATCATGAACGAGTTCAACAATATAACCAGCACATAAAGCATTTTGTTCATGATTTACAATCATACAAATTTTACTAGTCTTCACATAAGCAAAATTCTCCTCATTCGGAATAGTGGGAGCAAACTTCTTCTAAATCCACTTTAGATGAAAGTATTATTCATACTCCAAAATATATAAATGAAGTTCATGGAGCATCCTACAATTAATATAGACTAAGCAATATCCAAGCTCAAAATATATAAGTGAAGCACACGAAGCATTCTATAAAACCATACTCAAAAGATTTAAGTGAAGCACAAAGAGCAATTCTATAAGATCATACTTAAAAGATATAAGTGAAGCACATGAAGTATTATATAAATCAATAAAGGGCTATCTCATAATAGCATAGTTCTTAAAGAAAAAACAAAAACACAAAGGACACAAATTATGTGAACAAAACAAAAACCGAGGTATACCAATAATTGTTGAAGAAGAAAGATGGGATGCCAACCGGGGCATCCCCAAGCTTAGATGCTTGAGTATCCTTGAAATATTTACTTGGGGTGTCTTGGGCATCCCCAAGCTTGAGCTCTTGCCTCTCTTTATTCTTCTCATATTGATAGCTCCTCGATCTTCGAACACTTCATCCACACAAAACAAAAACTTTGTGAGATCCGTTAGTGTAAATAAAACAAATCACTACCTTTAGGTACTGTTGCAAACTTATACAATTTCATATTAGAACTATATATACTGTATTCCAAATTCACCATGGTTCATACCCCCCCCCCCCAATACTACCCATAGATTCATCAAAATAAGCGAGCAACTCATAGAAAACAGAATCTGTCAAAAACAGGACAGTCTGTAGTAATCTGGAAGTTTAGTAAACTTCCGTAACTCCAAAAAATTCTAAAAATATATGAAAATTTAAACAATTTGTACAGAAGTAATGTGAAAAAAGTTTCAGACCCATTTGACTTTCCAGTAAAAAATTTAAAATCACGTGCTACAACCAAAGTTTCTGTTTTTGTACTGCACAAAGTAAACAAGCAATTTAATCATCCTAAAACCGAGGCTTGGCACATTATTTTTATAATACAATGGATATATACAAGGGGATAATTATTTTCAGAGAAGCTTCCATGAATTTTTTTACATTGTTTCCATGAGCATGAACACAAGTGTTGAAGGTCGACCCTCATTTCTCCAATGCATAACCTTCCACTCACTTCTCTTATTGAAAAAACTTTTTAGGTATGAGAGGCAAGTAATTTTTTTGTATTTTCATTCTATTAAAAAAATTGTATGTTTCACCCACAACTAAACAGAAACAAAAAAGGAAAAACAAAATCTACTTAGTGAAGAAAGCAAACAAGCATACACAAGAATATCAACCCCACGCTATTGCTCCCCGGCAACGGCGCCAGAAAAGAGCTTGATAATCCCCAAGTGCAGGAAATCATCATAGCAATTCCCAAAGGTGGAAGTGATAAGTATGGAGTGTTAAACCCACAAGGAGCTAAAGGTAAGATCAATATTCTCTCAAGCCCTATCTGCCACTGATACGACTCTACGTACACCGAACGTTTGCTTCAAATTAGAAACGAGAAATAAAACTACGTTGTGGCTATGAAGAGGATAACTTTGCATGATATCGGGGAGATAAAATATGAAAGTAGGTGTTGTTATCATAAAGTTAGAATATATTACTGAATATTATAAATAATGAGTGTGAAATAATGATGGCTCGGTGTGCGGAATTATCCTATATAGGCAATCGTTAACAAGACCGGTGGTCGTCATTGCAATTTCATTTGAGGGAGAGGCATAAGCTAACATACTTTATCTTCTTGGATCATATGCGCTTATGATTGGAACTCTATCAAGCATCTGCAACTAGTAAAGATCATTAAGGTAAAACCCAACCATAGCATTAAAGCATCAGGTCCCCTTTATCCCATACTCAACAACCCCCTTACTCGGGTTTATGATTATGTCACTCAAGCAACCCACTATAAGCGAATCATGAACGTATTGCAACACCCTACAGCGGGAATCCCTCATGCTTGCGCGACACGGAGGGCACAATAGGACAACACCAAAATAAAACATACAACTCATACCAATCTAGATCAATAATCAACCCAAAGACAAAGGATATCTACTTAAAACATCATAGGATGGCAACACATCATTGGATCATAATATGTGGCATAAAGCACCATGTTCAAGTAGGGATTACAGCGGAGTGCGGGAGAGTGGACCGCGTAAAAGAGATGAAGATGGTGATGTTGATGAAGACGATCACCGTGGCGATGATTCCCCTCCCAATGGCACTCCAACGCCATTGAGAGAGAGGAGGAGAGGTTCTCCCCCTTGTGCTTCCTCCTTCATGGCCTCCCCATGGATGGGGAGAGGTTCTCCCTCTGGATCTTGGCCTTCATGGAGATGATGGTCCCTCCAAGATCCTCCTCCATAGCCTCCGGTGATGATGGCTCCCTCCGGCAGGGTGCCAGAGAGGGCCTGGATTGATTTCTCATGGCTACAGGGGCTTGCGGCGGTGGAACTTCCGATCTAGGTTTCTTTTTGGAAGTTTGGGTATAAATAAGAGGTGTTGGAGTCCGGAACAAGTCAGGGGGGTCCCTGAGGCAGCCACGAGATAGGGGGGTGCGCCCCCACCCTCGTGTTGGCCTCGGGACTCCCCTGGTCCATCTCCGGTACCCCGTGGGCTTCTTCTGGTCCAAAAACAATCTCCGTGAATTTTCAGGTCAATTGGACTCCGTTTGATTTTCCTTTTCTGTGATACTCAAAAACAAGAAAAAAAACAGAAACTGGCACTAGGCTCTAGGTTAATAGGTTAGTCCCAAAAATTATATAAAACATCATATAAAGGCCCATTAAACATCTAAGATGGGTAATATAATAGCATGAATACTTCATAAATTATAGATACGTTGGAGACGTATCAATTATCATTCTTGGATGTTTTATAATCATTTTATAGTCATTTTATATCATTTTTTGGTACTAACCTATTGACATAGTGCCAAGTGCAATTTGCTGTTTTTTGCTTGTTTTTACATCACAGAAAATCAATACCAAATGGAGTCCAAATGCAGCGACACTTTTTGTTGATTTTTTATGGACCAGGAGACACCCAATGGGCCGAAGAAGCACCTAGGGGGTACCCCGAGGGGGGCACAACCCACCAGGGCGCGCCTAGGCCCCCAAGCGCGCCCAGGTGGGTTGTGCCCACCTCGGTGGCCTCCCGCACCACCTCTTTGCTCTATAAATGCCCCAATATTCTAGAAACCCTAGGGGAGTCGACGAAAATCAATTCCAGCGGCCGTAGTGTCCAGAACCACTAGATCCAATCTAGACACCATCACAGAGGGGTTCACCACTTCCATTGGTGCCTCTCCGATGATGCGTGAGTAGTTCTTTGTAGACCTTCGGATCCGTAGTTAGTAGCTAGATGGCTTCCTCTCTATCGTTTGATTTTCAATACAATGGTATCTTGGAGATCCATATGATGTAACTCTTTTGCGGTGTGTTTGTTGTGATCCGATGAACTTTGAGTTTATGATCAGATCTATCTCTTTTTATCCATGAAAGTTATTTGAGTTTCTTTTATCTCTTATATGCATGATTGCTTATAGACTCGTATTTCTTCTCCGATATTTGGGTTTTTTTTGGCCAACTTGATCTATTTATCTTGCAATGTGAAGAGGTGCTTTGTAGTGGGTTCGATCTTACGGTGCTTGATCCCAGTGACAGAAGGGGAACCGGCATGTATGTATCGTTGCTACTAAGGATAAAACGATGGGGTCTATTTCTACATAAATAGATCTTGTCTACATCATGTCATCATTCTTATTGCATTACTCCATTTCTCCATGAACTTAATACACTAGATGCATGCTGGATAGCGGTCGATGTGTGGAGTAATAGTAGTAGATGCAGGCAGGAGTCTGTCTACTAATCTTGGACGTGATGCCTATATAATGGTCATTGTCTCGATATCATCATGATTATTTGAAATTCTATCAATTGCCCAACAGTAATTTGTTTACCCACCATTTGCTATTTTTCTCGAGAGAAGCCACTAGTGAAACCTACGGCCCCCGGGTCTCTTTCTCATATTATTTGCCTTTGTGATCTATTTTATTTGCCTTTTATTTTCAAATTTATTAAACCAAAAATACAAAATACCTTGCTGCAATTTATTTTATTTGGTGTTCGATCTATCAATCTACTACAATTTATTCACGTTCGTTTGCCAATTTCTGGCGCCGCTACCGGAAAGGGATTGACAACCCCTTTTACACGTCGGGTTGCGAGTATTTGTTGTTTGTGTGCAGGTGTCGTTTACGTATTGCTGCTTGGTTCTCCTACTGGTTCGATAACCTTGGTCTCATCACTGAGGGAAATACCTACCGTCGCTGTGCTGCATTATCCCTTCCTCTTTGGGGAAATACCGACGTAGTTTCAAGTCGCATCATACATCATCTTGTAACTAACTTCTTAGTCATTTTGCTTGCAAGCTTCTTGTGATGCTATACTACAAAGAGGGCCCAGAGATACCTCTCCGTCATACGGAGTGACAAGTCCCAAACTAAATTCACGCTAACTCAACAGACACCTTCGAAGATACCTGTAGAGCACATTTATGATCACCCAGTTACGTTGTGACGTTTGATAGCATTTAAGGTATTCCTCTGGTATCCGGGAGTTGTATGATCTCATGATCGAAGGAATATGTATTTGACATTAAGAAAGCAGCCGCAAAAACTGAATGATCATATGCCTAACGGTTGGGCCTTGTCCATCACATCATTCTCTTAATGATGTGATCTCGTTATCATATGACAACTCATGTCTATGGTCAGGAAACCTTAACCATCTTTTGATCAACGAGCTTGTCTAGTAGAGGCTTACTAGGGACTTAGTATTTGCTTATGTATTCATTCATGTATTTAAGTTTCCAATCAATACAATTATAGTATGAATAATAAACCTTTATCATGGTTAAGGAAATATAATAATAACCACTTTATTATTGCCTCTAGGGCAAATTTCCAACTGTGTTGTCTTATTTGCACGTGGCATCGTCGGTGTTAGATTTGGAGATGTTGGTTGTCTAGTTGTTGCTTGGGCTGCTTCCCTGGTTCGCGAGTTTAGTTGTGTTTTTTCTTTATTTGGGTCGAGCATCTTTTGTCTCTCTGCTTCAGCAACCATGTCCATGCCTCTTGCGTTCGTGCCATGGGTTGTACCACCCCCTGTACTCACTCTAACTTCTTCTATCAATGAAGTGATACACAAGCTTTGCGTATTCATGAAAAAAGCTTTCATTGCAGGAAGTGCAACAAAGGTGAAGAAGAAAAGGAGTGGAAACTACAAACAAACAAGTTGAAGATTTGCATCAACACATCAAAACTGTCGGTTCACACATTATTCATATTCGTCAACTATCTCACTGATGCCCATGATATGGAATTCATCCTCAGGTATGATTAGTTACCCTCCATGTTATTATTTTGATCCACATATGCAATATAATTTCTTACGCCGTGAGAGGGTATTACCTCATCCCTATACATTCGATTAGCTGCACTTTTATTGCTAATCCAATACATTATTATCGTCCTAAGTGTAAATATGGTCGAATATACTTATTGCCATTAGCACATAAAAATGGCCAATGGAGTGTTAACATCGTCCTTGGAACAAACTCGACGCAAGTTATTTTTTGGCACACGAGCTTTGCCAAACAAATTGGGGCATATGTTGATACCGGATTTTATCATGATAGAAAACGTAAAATAAGATGGCCTCAAATTAATTAGTGTCCACTATGAAACCCTTGTGCCAACAAAACTAACAAATTTAATGTTTGGGTCATCTCAATCTGAGTTCATCTCGAGGGCCAAAATAGTGCTCGTGGTGCTGAAAGTTGTTGCTCGGTTAATTACACACCGAAGATCACATCAGATGGAAAAGCTTCTTCTTGTTTAGGAAAACGGTTTTGATATTTGGATCCTCTCAATCCAAGATCGCATGCAAAAGTTACAACCAAGATAATGTGGCCCGACCACATGTAAAAAAGTGACGTCCGGCATGAGACATCATGTATACCCATGTCTGATACATGGCTCCAGCCATCACTTTTTTGGCGGGAGTGATTCGATTCTTAAGATGACCTGCGATCAAAAAGCGTTCAACATGAAATTTCTTATTTTGCTTTTTGGATCATTTTAATCCGAATTCGTTTGTGGCATGTGGATCTCGAAAACCGAACTACTGTCTTAGGCTCACGTATAATCCGAGTTCAGTTTATTTGAATTTGGGGTCCTTCTCTTGTACGGAAGTCTAGCGGTCTCATAAATAGGTAAGAAATGATGGTTAATTGGACAACACGCAATCGATTAATCAATCTATCATCTTTTATCTTTGATCTCTTCTCATTTACCCTAGTTTTCTTCTTCCTCATTATTCGTTGTTCTACTTGTTGCAAGGCAACGATCCACGAGGCCTGGGGGCGACTATGTCGACTTATGGTAGACCATAGCCGTTGCGCGGCCCGACGGGTCTCTCCCGGACGTGATGGGGTTTCGGGTCCTCAAAAACCTCGCCGGCTTGGCTAGCGCACCGCGCTCTCGACGAGGCTCCTACTCCGACGTGTCCCGCGTATCACGCTCGACGTCGGGGGCTCACGGTGTTGTATTTGTGTGTGAACAACACGTACCATAGATTTTTTTTTTTTAAAAAAAGGAGAATGACCTCCGACCTCTGTATCTGGGAGATGCATGCAGCCACAACCATAGATAGGCCCAACCGTAGGTGGACGGGCTAGGGCTAGGGCTAGAGTACATTATCCCGGAAAAAAAAGGAGGGGGCAGAGTACATTGAAATCGTCGCCTCCTTCTCCACCAGTCCAAACATTTTCGTCTTGCTCTATTTATTTTGCGCTTTTAGTTTAGGGGGTTCCTTCTTTACCCTTTCTCTTTCGAGAAAATTCTTTAGCTTGGACGTTGTTGGAGGGTCACCACCCGTGCCCCGTTGGTGGTCAGGAGAAGCAAATGAACCCCGGCCGGCCCGGCCGGCCTGTTTGAAACTTGTTTGGTAATAAATGAATGAGCTGCGAGATACCGTAATGGTCACATCGTTCCCCGGGTGTCACATAAATCGGGAACCGGCCGAGGAGTACAACCGAGCGCACTTGGTGGGTTTTTTTTTTTTTTTGATAACCTTGGTGGGGGTTATTACTACAAGGGACAAAGCTCGCAACAAAGAGACTGCCCGGGGGGACCCACACCAGACCAGACCGCTTGTGTTCAGCTCACATGATGCCCGCCCGCCCGCCCGGAAGAGACATGCATGCGTCGCCGCCGCGTACGTACATATACATGCACACATACGTGATTCCTCAGGGTATACAAGACAAGCATTGGCAGCACAATGCCGTGCCGGCGAGCCGCTGCGTCCGGGTGCCGGCGCCGCGTGGGAGACGGCGGCGAGCGGCGCACGGGCGGCGCGAGCGAGCGAAGCCGAGGGAGGAAGGGAGGGGAGGCGCAATGAATGAAGGCGGGCCTTGAAAAGCGTCACCTCAACCTCGTGACCGCGCAGGGTGACGGGTGATGCGACGGGGATGGGGGCCTCCTGCCTGCACCTGCCGGCACGCCACGCCACGCAGCCGCACTGCCAGAGCTCGCTCCTGCACGCGCCGTGCTTTGCGTGCCGATGTGCGCGCGCATACATACCCGCCGCTCTCTCTCTCTCTCTTTTCCTTAGGAAAGAAATCAGATGTATTACAAAAGGTTCTGCCAAAAATACAAAGTACCTCAAACATGATAAAATTACATCAAGATTCCAACATCATCGAACAACCACATCAAATCCACGAGAAAACCTTAACCTCACCATCTCAAAGAGACAGCAGGAAGCGCCACCATCCCTCCGAGAAAGTGAATCTACCCCGAAACTCCGTCGACTACGTCCAAACAAACAAATAAGCTCGAGTACCACCGAAACCCGCAAGACAAACTCG
>NC_041386.1:592583816-592636663 GCF_002162155.2 Triticum dicoccoides | reverse complement strand
CGAGGACTAAAAACCCTAACCAAAACTAACGGAGGCACCGAGGTTCTCGTCCCAGGCCCCATTCGCCGGAGCGGCAGACAGAGGGGAAGCGAATCCATATGCTCTCCGCCTCTCCTCTGCTCGGCTTTGTCACTACTCCATCACTTCCTTTGAAATGTACTACAACAAATGCATACCGTTTTTGTGTCACCACAAGTGTTAACGCGTGTCTTGTTGCCCTTGACTCGGGAAGGAACGAACGGAGCAAGCCTAGGGAAAGAAGAGAGAATGCGTAGCCAGCTAGGTAGGCGTCGTCCTCCATTAACGCCCGGGCTCAAGACGATTTCGATTTGAAAGCGAGCGGCCGTGCAGGGTGCTTGGGGGGAGACATTCATTCACTTGCAAGCATACAAGGGCACTACTCCTACTTAGTAGTAGTAGTAATTGCAGGTACTCACAAGGAAATTCATTGTGCTCGCGCGTACCGCGCGCCATGTAGTTATGGAATCGCATTGCTTGCTACCCCTGCTAGTCGTACCACAGAGTTACTACTACAGCACCCCAACTAATTGCTATAGAAAAGGCCGGCTGGCTCTTGCGAGTGCTAGAAGTACAACCAAACTTTTTTAATTAATATTTCAACCAAGTAGCACTGCTATCTCCTGTCCTTTTTAGTCGATGTAAAATTTGTCCGAAGCCAAAATTCGTAAAGTTTGATCAACTTTATGGAAAAAAACATCAACACTCAGCATACGAAATCAATACCACTAGACAGGTCACTAATTTAATTTTCATATTGTAGCGGCGCGTCGACAACTTGTTCGGGCGGCGGCAATGGTCGGTCGGTGGTCCATGAACATCGACGTATTTTTTATTATGTTTGAGATGCTTTGCACTTTCGGTGAATCTTTATACAATATATTTGATCATTGTCGAAAAAAATAACCTTTGAATTATTTTTTCATACTAATATAGTCATTTTTTTGTAAGGTTCGACTTCAGACAAATATCACATGCAGAGTAAAAAGGACCAGAGAGAATATCAGCACTGTACTTCCAAGCCATTGTGGCAAGAGCCGTGGGCCACGAGCCGGGCACACTATGCGCGCATCTATCACCACAGCGCAGTGTAAATACGTGCCATCACCATTACCACCACTCGCTGTCACCGGCCACCAAAGCGTCGTCGAGCATCACTCGCTCAAAAACACCGACGATAAAGAAAGAAAACGAGAGCAAAGCAAAAGGCCCCAGTGAAAAGACAGGCCGTTGCTATTTAAGGGCCACCCCCAGTCCCCCAAAGAGGCACACTCCCACTCCCACTCCACTTCAGCCACGCCACTGCCTCCAGCTCCGGCGATGCCCGCCGCCCCCTCCCCGCTCCCCCCGAACGCTTCCTGAGCTCCCCGCCGCCGCCATGGAGCTCGGGCAGGTGCTGGGCTACACGCCACCGGCGACCAAGGACGCGAGATCCGGCGGCGGCTTCACCCAGGCTGCCGCTTGCCCCTACCCCTACCCCTCCCCCTTCCTCGACGAGCAGAAGATGCTCAGCTTCTCCAAGGCCGCCGCCGCTCACCAGCCGCCCTCAGGTCTTTCTTGGATCCGCTCCTCCCTCTTCCACACATTTTTTCTGGCATCTGTGATGTACTCCGCTCGATCTGCTCTCTGCAAGCCATGATAGATGGGCAGTCCTCTGGCGTCCTACTGTTCCCATGTTCAAAGATAAAAGGAAAAGAGTCAAAAGCAGCACTCCATGAGCCCTCTCTCTCACCTCTCACTCAGCAGCGCCACCAGCTCGATTCATGGCCATGGGGATTCGCTCGAACCTACCCATTCACTGGGGGCCCTCCTGCTCAGCCAAGGCTGCTCCATTCCATTGCTTCTTTTTACTGCTTTATTTATCTACACTTTTGTCTTCACTCGGCGCCTGCAATAACAAGAAACAAATAAATAAGCATATCCATGGATATTTGCAAGATAAGGCTGTTGCTTCACTGAGCATTTTTGCTCATGCTGAGTGGGGTTTCCTCTTCTTCTTTTTGCATCTAGGTATGGATTTTGGGAGGTCCAATGAGCAGAGGCTGTTGCTGGCCAGGAGCAAGATGCCCTTCACCCCTTCACAGTGGATGGAGCTGGAGCACCAGGCCCTCATTTACAAGTATCTCAATGCAAAGGCCCCCATACCTTCCGGCCTGCTCATCTCCATCAGCAAGAGCTTCAGACCCTCCTCCGATAGAAGTAAGCATCCAGCCAAAAACATGTACTATACTCACATCTCATTTTTTTTTACTGAGGTAGAAACGCAGCCAACGTTGTGTGTAGATATGACTGCCTGTAAATGTGATGCAGTAAAAGATCTGTCTTGGTAGAAAAAGTACTGTCCTGCACGTGATATCTAAAAGCATGTCAGCAAATATTGTTTTTTTTTTGCATATTTGTAAGTATTTCTAAATAAGAATATATCAGTCAGTAGGCATGGCACAAATGCTGCATATAAGATGTTGCCTCAGCTATCTATTTAGATTTAGTCACCAAGCAAGTTAACATATGCATCAAGCACAACCTTAATACTGTCTACTACTACCTCCGTATCAAAATATAAGACGTTTTGAACTGCAAAAACGCCTTATATTTTGATACAGAGGAATACTTGGTTACAAAGCTATAAATGCAAGCAGAGCATGACCTGCTTCCCTGTAATGCAGTGCCCTGGAGGCCTGTCTATCAAGGGTTCACCAATGCAGATTCTGACCCGGAACCTGGAAGATGCCGTCGAACAGACGGCAAGAAATGGCGGTGCTCAAAGGAGGCGATGGCCGAGCACAAGTACTGTGAGCGGCACATCAATAGGAACCGCCATCGTTCAAGAAAGCCTGTGGAAAACCAAACAAGGAAGAACGCCAAAGAGACACCTGCTGCTGGCTCGATATCGGCCGCTGTCTCACAGGGTGGCTGTAAGAAAGCAAAAGCTGGTGATGAACTGAAGCCAGGGAGCGTCAGTTATTGGACAGATAATTTAAACAGGTTTGTATACATTGAATCTTAGTTTCTTATATGGATCAGAACTATTTCACAGCTATGGAGTGACTGAAAAAATGCAACTGCTAAGCTAGGGAGGCAAAGAAACAAGCAAAAACATTTAAATTTTATTGCAAGGTCATAATTTCGATTTAACACATGTACTCGTTTGCAGGGCAATGGTGAGCAAAGCCAGGGGAAACAACCCTGAAGAAGGCAACAGTGCTCCACTCCTGAATTCTACTAATCAACAACACACATTGTCCTTGTTCTCTCAACTGAAGCAACAGAGCAAACCAGATAAGTTCAGCCCGGCAGTCGATAGTGAATCGATCTCCTCAAATACTGTATTGAAGCCTTGGGAAAGAAGCAACCAGCAGAGCAGTAAGGACGTTTCTTCCACGACGCTCCATGATCGCGGGTGCCTTCAATCAGTCCTTCAAGATTTCAGCATGCATAAGAATGACAAGATCGAGTCTCAGAAAAACAATGCTTCAGTGCCATCTACTTTCTATTCATCTACAGAAGGTCGACACATCAGCTGCCTTGCATCTAACATGATGCAAGTGCAGGAGGATTGCATCTCAAGCTCTTGGGAGATACCTCAAGGTGGGCCTTTAGGTGAAATCCTAACAAACTCCAAGAATACTGATGACTTGACCAATAAGTGTGAATCAAGATCATATGGTTGGTTACTGAGTCTTGATGAACATGAAATGTGAGTTCGCAGTAAATGGAGAGCTAGACATAGCAAAATTCACCATGGAAGGGAACAATGCTGATGGAAGCAGGATGAAGTAGCTTAGATGTGTGACCCATCCATGCTTGTTCTTCTCTCCATATTTTCAATCTTCTGTTTTGTAATATCCAGTAGTTGCAACTTTTAGTGTTTAGGAATTTGGCTGTATCCTAAAATATTATGGCTTGCCTTGTATCAAGCTTATTAGCTACATCTTTTAACAGGTAAACTATAAGGATCCATTTCTTCATATCCATCCAGTAGTTCCAACTTCCAAGGAACTTTTCTGAAATTATTTGAGCCCATAACACCCATGGTTCTGTTTGTCAATGTCCAAGACCATAACTGTCAACTCTTCATAAGGATGGCATATATTGTAATAATCATATAACAAGCAGATGAATATCAATTCAAATCGTCCTGACAAACATATAAGGCCATTTGGTTATCAAGCCTTGGACAACTTACTGCAGGTTAAATGAGCCCAGTAATCATAGTACAATTATACAGTCAATTTCTGGAAACTTTTATCATACTTTCTGAGGACAGTTTATCATCTCTAGTATGATTCAAAAGAATGAACCCATGTCTGGTACGGTGATGGCCCTTAAATTTGATATACTCCTGTATTGATTATGTCCAGGACAGGATTGATACAGTGAGGAGTATTACAGCAGAGATACGTATCAATAGGACATCCGGCAGATAAGAACAGTATCCAAATTTAAACAAGTGCACTGCACAAACAAACAAGTGCGCCGGCTCAGACACGCACAAATAAAGTCATCATATTTGGTCCTTAACTGAAATTAAATTATGAACAAATAATCTAGTTGTCATCACAGCCAGGCAAACCAGTTCCTCTATTACACAATTTTGTCACCTAAAACACAAGAACAAAAATCATGACAAAAACCAACGTTACAAGGTACTCCCTCCGCTCACAAATATAAGATGATCTTTTTTTTTCTGAATAGGATGTATATACACACGTTTTAGTGTGTTTGTTCACTCATTTCAGTCCGCATGTAGTCCATTTGAAATTTCCAAAACAACTTATATTTGTGAACGGAGGGAGTAGAAGTAGAAGAGAACCAAATTTAAACAAGTGCACTGCACAAACAAACAAGTGCGCCGGCTCAGACACGCACAAATAAAGTCATCAGATTTGGTCCTTAACTGAAATTAAATTATGAACAAATAATCTAGTTGTCATCACAGCCAGGCAAACCAGTTCCTCTATTACACAATTTTGTCACCTAAAACACAAGAACAAAAATCATGACAAAAACCAACGTTACAAGGTACTCCCTCCGCTCACAAATATAAGATGATCTTTTTTTTCTGAATAGGATGTATATACACACGTTTTAGTGTGTTTGTTCACTCATTTCAGTCCGCATGTAGTCCATTTGAAATTTCCAAAACAACTTATATTTGTGAACGGAGGGAGTAGAAGTAGAAGAGAACCAAATTTAAACAAGTGCACTGCACAAACAAACAAGTGCGCCGGCTCAGACACGCACAAATAAAGTCATCAGATTTGGTCCTTAACTGAAATTAAATTATGAACAAATAATCTAGTTGTCATCACAGCTAGGCAAGCTAGTTCGTCTAATACACAATTGTTGCCTAAAATACAAAAACAAAAATCCAGACAAACCAACGTAAGAAGGTAGAAAAGAACCAGATTTAAACAGCTGCACTCAAGACACAAACAAGTGCGCCGGCTCAGACACGCACAAATAAAGTCATCAGATTTGGTCCTTAACTGAAATTAAGGTATGAAGAAGTAATCTAGCTGTCATCACAGCCAGGCAAGCTAGTTCCTCTAATACACAATTGTCACGTAAAATACAAGAACAAAAATCCAGACAAACCAACGTAAGAAGGTAAAAAAGAACCAGATTTAAGCAGCTGCACTCAAGACACAAACAAGTGCGCCGTCTCAGACACGCACAAATAAAGTCATCAGGTTTGGTCCTTAACTGAAATTAAGTTATGAATAGTTGTCATCAAAGCCGCACAAACTAGCTCCTCCAATACACAATTGTCACCTTAAATACAAGAACCAAAATCGAGACAAAAACCAACATAAGAAGGTACGTACTGTATAAGAGAACCAAACTTGAACAACTGCGCTCCAGGAAAAAAGAACAAGTGCAGAGGCTCAGACACGCACAAATGAAGTCATCAGCTTTGGTCCTTCGCTGAAATTAAGGTATGAACAAGTAATCTTGTTGTCATGACAGCCACGCAAGAACAATTGTATGTAAGGATCCTAAAAAAAGATGGAGAAATCACATATGCAGACTCCTAACAGTAATAATGCAGAAATAACCAAACTAAAAAAATGAAGCGCCAATTAAAATACTGAGATTAATTAAAGAACAAAACGCAAGCGCAACAATAAACTTATAAGCGTGCGGGGGAATCTATTTCTCGGGCTATGGCTATCAGAATCGCAGGATCTGGTAGTAACTGGAAGAAGAAAGCTACAGGTCGTCAAAATGACCCCAACTCCTGTAAAATCGATCCGTCGGGCTGCGGCGGCTCAAGATGCTATCCAGCGCGTGCTTAATAATCGGGGAAAAGAAAATTCACAATCGATTTGCGGAGGTCGACGAGCCTACAATCGAGGCCGATAGAAATTGCAGAGGAGAGGGGGAAATTCGCCGGAAAATAGCTTATCCCTGGTAGAATCAGGGAGGAGATCTGGTCAGATCTGGTAGCTGCTGATTCAGTTGGGGGGGAAGCTGCAGGTCTGACAGTAGAGCACTGGTCAGATCTGTTCGGGATGCAGGTGCTCAAAACAGAGGAACAGAAAAAAAAATGTAGGAACAGGGTGGAGGACAAAGTCAAAATCTACCGGCTTGAAATTGGAAGAATTTTTTTAACTAGTGGTGCTCGGAACGCAGGAAGCCAGTTTAGCTGTACTGGAGATAGAATGCGCTTATGGCTGGACTAAAAAAATCAAGGGCAACCTGCTGTGCTTAAATTTCGTGTTTTGACCCCCTTTTCTCATATCTATTCATGATCTGACCCTAGTTTGATAAAATTTCAAAATTTGACCTTTTTGCTATCGCCAAGGTCCATAACGATAGGGTCTAACAGCCTACCGCCAAGGTCTCTGGCGATAGGGTTACATGCCCTACCGCAAAATTCTCCTAAATGTTGAACACAATACGTGCTCGTGCCTACCGTCAGGCACCTTCGCGGTAGGGTTATACAGGCTACCGTTAGTATGTTTGGCGGTAAGGATGTTTCCTACCGCCAAGGTCCCTGGCAGGTAAGCTGTTACACCTTACCGTCATGGACCCTGGCGGTAGCAAAAGGGTCAGATCTTGAATTTTTTTAAACTAGGGTTAGATTTCAAATGGGTTTCAAAAAAGGTTCAAAACATAAAATTTTGCCACCTGTTATGCATGTGAATGGGTGAATCGTTGTTACATGTGAACATAGACCACATGCACCACCACCGTTTTAGCAACACAGGTCCATGCATGGTCCATGTAAACCAGGTCTACCCTACTTCTGGAGCCAGACATGTCAAATCCAGTTACTCCTGCACTGCGCCAGTTTTCCTCGGGCCTACGCGAAAAATGAGCTTCCAGCGGATGTTTCAATTCCCATGAAAACCGCAGGCTAAGGGCCTCTTTGATTTATAGGATTGTCAAAATGAAGGAATAGAAAAAATGCAGGAATAGGATGGCATGTCCTATAATATCCTACAGAATTTGAAAAAATGTTTGATAGCGCGGGAAAAATAAAGGAATTCTATAAAGAGGTTTGAGTGGATGGAAATTTTCCTCCAAAATGTAGTACAAATGGATCCTATAAAAAAATCCTAAGGATGCCAATCCTATGAATCAAACAAGCATCACAGGAAAAATTCCTAAGGCTCTGTTCGGTATACAGGGATTTCGCAGGATTTTTTGGGGGATGAGTTTCCTTAGGAATTTCTACCCACAGTGCGTTCGTTTCGGAGGAATACCGGTGGCCTGTTCCGTCGGAATACCAGGCGGACCTGTACTTTTCACAGGAAATGAAAAATCCACTGGAACTTCATGTTGTCGCGGAGGCCCGAGGCTAGCTCTTGCTCTAGTGCGGTCCAACCGAATAAACAATGGCTGCATGGGGAGGTCATCACTTCTAAAGACAATAAAAAACTCTAATCAGCAGTAAGGACGCCCATCCCTCCATCGCACTCCAAGGATTCCTATTCCTGCAAATCGAACAGGCCAAAAGGCTCCACAGGTTCGCTCTTGACACTCAACTCTATTCCTTTGCAGTTATTTATTCCTTCGTTTTTTTCGCCTCCAAACCGAACGAAGCCTAAGGGTTCAAATCTTTTAAAAATCCTATGCAATTCCTTTGAATCAAAGGAGCCCTAAGAAGCCTTTCCTTTGGAATCTATTGGACTGTTTCCTTTGTACAGAACGCTCCTAAAGAAAAAAATACCGAAGGAAAGGAAACCACCACAATTCCTGTAAAATTCCTCCGTCCGGAACAGGGCCTAAGCTTGTGCCTGCTGCCATTTGGAATTCACAGGGACTGGGCCGAGCTGTTGTTCTTCAGCCTGTGGTTAGATGGTTAGAGAGACTATGATATCTCCAGTCCATTAGAGTTCAAATTCTGGTGCTCGCATTTATTTCTGGATTTAATTCAGGATTTCCGGCGATGCGCATTCAGTGGGAGGAGACGTTCCCGTCGACGACGAGGCGCTTACGGTGACTTCGTAAATCTCAAGATGATATACCGGTTCAGTCTTTCAGAGATGCTCATAGGGATAGGGTGTGCGTCTGTGCGTTCATAGGGGCGAGTGTATGTGCGTGTATATGAACGCTTGTTTGTGTACTGATGTTAAAAAAAACCATTTCAACCCTACAGGCCCCAAAGTTTGGACCAGATTATAATAGGGTACACGAGAGAGAAATAACAGTGATCTCCCCACGCCCATAACACCTCATAATGTTTTGACATATTTAAAAGCTTGTCTGAAAAAAAAACCTATTTAAAAATTGCAAAAATGTATGAAATAAAACTGTAACATTGCTATGACGACTAATTTCAAATCAAAATCAATATGCAGCTTTAGAAACAAGGAAGAAGACTACATATTCGGCGTTGGTTGTGCTAATAGGCCGAATCCGCATACCAAGTTAAATTAGTTACTAATCATAGCTAGATTTTTTTTGTTTTATTGCTGAAGATGCATTATGAATTTGGATTTGAACTTTTTTGTCATCTACTTTTGTTAGTTCATTTTTGTGACTTATGTTCCCAATACCTGGGATATGATCTTTTAGCACCGGATACGCCCTTTTTTCTGACTTTTGTGGTGATTTTTTTATTTGGAAATACCCCATGTGTGGGAGTACTCCGATACGTTTACAGGAACACATGCCAAAGCTCTCATACAGGAGAACACGTAGAAGCAATACACGTTCACGTGAAAATGAATAGAACTGGCCTTTATATGAAACTTCAACACAAAATGACTCCAATCTAAAAATATTTCACGAAATGGCCCTCTTTTGCGTGACGCCTACGGCTAGGGCGCCATGCTAGAGAGCATGACACCCTGGGCTAGGGCGCAATAGTAGCGACATGTAGCATGACGCCCCGGCCTGGGGCACCATGCCACATAGCATGACGCCCTAGCCCGGGGCGTCATGCTATCTAGCATGGCGCTCTATTTCCGGGCGTCATGCAAAAGGGGCTATTTCGTGAAATGTTTTCAGATTAAGGTCATTTTGTGTTGAAGTTTCAGATAAGGGCCATTTTTGTCCATTTTCACGTAATACATGATGAACAAAAGGACATACACACGCACACACAATCCTAGTAGACTAAGGCCCAATTCTTTTGAGCAGATTATGGAGAATCTCGGTCTGGAAAATCTTGATCAAAAGAACTCAGTTGCCTCTCCAAAATCTCGAGAGGATTCTATAGAGTCCTAGTGCAATCCAAAATCTCCTAAAAACTTGGATTTTCCTAGAATATTGGCATTTTGGAGAGTCCCTCAAACAAAAATTGTTCGAGTTAAAAGACTACCCATATTGCAGCAAGTTATTACGACCAGAATGCCACTGAACCATCCACGCTTCGTACAGAAGAAAACGAGCGCGCGTTTGCGCTCGATGCCCAACAATTTCGCATCGAGGGAAATTCAACCCGCATCACGCACCGAGCGCCAGGGTTCGAGCACCGCCACCGGCCGCGCCTTGCCGTCCCGGTCCACGACGTCGCCGGCCCTGTCCCCCGCCGTAGCCCCTCCTCTGCCCCCGTGGGACGCCCAAAGCTGCCCGCAATGCTCTGCAAAAATTGCAGCCGACACCTTCCTTCCTTCCTGAAGCTGCATGGCGACCGCAAGTCCACTTCGAGCCATCCCCTTTCTCAGCATGCTGTTCTTCTTCTTTTTAGCTAAAATGTTCGAAACAAGTGTTATTAATTCATCAAACATTTTCTGTCTAGGGGTAATACGGAGATTTTATCACATAACTCAATCCACAATCTCAAACTACAATCTCAGAAAAGGACTCGGCGGAAGATTCTTGGGGAAGCAGATTCTGGGAGAATTTTCCACAGTCTTGATTCTGCAAAATCATGTACAAAAAGAACTAGGCCTAAGAACCACGTGTTCAGATGAAGTGTTGCAAGTGTCCACCGCTAAAGAAGCACGAGAATAATGTGGAGCATCGAGTAGGTCAAGCCCCTAGTGTAGGATGCTACCTCTTGAGCATTGCGTAGATTTTCCCTTGAAGAGGAAAGGGTGATGCAGCAAAGTAGCATAAGTATTTCCCTCAGTTTTTTAGAACCAAGGTATCAATCCAGTATGAAATCACGCTCGAGTCCCACGCACCTACACAAACAAATAAGAACCTCGCAACCAACACGATAAAGGGGTTGTCAATCCCTTCACGGTCACTTACGAGAGTGAGATCTGATACATATGATAAGATAATATTTTTGGTATTTTTATGACAAAGAGAAATAAAGATGCAAAGTAAAATAAACGGTAAAGGAAATAACTAAGTGTTGGAAGATTAATATGATGGAAGATATGTTGGAAATATGCCCTAGAGGCAATAATAAATTAGTTATTATTATATTTCATTGTTCATGATAATCGTTTATTATCCATGCTAGAATTGTATTGATAGGAAACTCAGATACATGTGTGGATACATAGACAACACCATGTCCCTAATAAGCCTCTAGTTGACTAGCTCGTTGATCAATAGATGGTTACGGTTTCCTGACCATGGACATTGGATGTCGTTGATAACGGGATCACATCATTAGGAGAATGATGTGATGGACAAGACCCAATCCTAAGCCTAGCACAAGATCGTGTAGTTCGTATGCTAAAGCTTTTCTAATGTCAAGTATCATTTCCTTAGACCATGAGATTGTGCAACTCCCGAATATCGTAGGAGTGCTTTGGGTGTGCCAAACGTCACAACGTAAATGGGTGGCTATAAAGGTGCACTACGGGTATCTCCGAAAGTGTCTGTTGGGTTGGCATGAATCGAGACTGGGATTTGTCACTCCATGTAACGGAGAGGTATCTCTGGGCCCACTCGGTAGGACATCATCATAATGTGCACAATGTGACCAAGGAGTTGATCACGGGATGATGTGTTACGGAACGAGTAAAGAGACTTGCCGGTAACGAGATTGAACAAGGTATCGGGATACCGACGATCGAATCTCGGGCAAGTATCGTACCGATAGACAAAGGGAATTGTATACGGGATTGATTGAATCCTTGACATCGTGGTTCATCCGATGAGATCATCGTGGAGCATGTGGGAACCAACATGGGTATCCAGATCCCGCTGTTGGTTATTGACCGGAGAGTTGTCTCGGCCATGTCTGCATGACTCCCGAGCTCGTAGGGTCTACACACTTAAGGTTCGATGACGCTAGGGTTATAGGGAAAGTATGTACGTGGTTACCGGATGTTGTTCGGAGTCTCGAATGAGATCCCGGACGTCACGAGGAGTTCCGGAATGGTCCGGAGGTAAAGATTGATATATAGGAAGTATGGTTTTGGCCACCGAAAGTGTTCCGGGCATCACCGGTAGTGTACCGGGACCACCGGAGGGGTCCGGGGGTCCACCGGGAGGGGCCACCGGCCCCGGAGGCCTACATGGGCCAATAGTGGGAAGGGACCAGCCCCTAGGTGGGCTGGGGCGCCTCCCACCAAAGCCGCACCTCCAAGAGGGGAAGGGGCAAACCCTAGGGCAGATGGGCCCTAAGGCTCACCCCAGGTGCGCCTCCCCCTCTTCCCCTTGTGGCCGCCACCCTAGATAGGATCAGGGGCTGCCGCACCCCTTGGAGTGGGAACCCTAGAGGGGGCGCAGCCCCCTCACCTCCCCCTATATATACTTGAGGTATGGGGGCTGCCCAACACACGATTCGATCTCTCTCTTGGCACAGCCCTACCCCTCTCCCTCCTCGTCTCTCGTAGTGCTTGGCGAAGCCCTGCTCAAGTCCCGCGCTCCTCCACCACCACCACGCCGTCGTGCTGCTGCTGGACGGAGTCTTCCCCAACCTCTCCTTCTCCCCTTGCTGGATCAAGGCATAGGAGACGTCATCGGGCTGCACGTGTGTTAAACGCGGAGGCGCCGTTGTTCGGCGCTTAGATCGGAATCAACCGCGATCTGAATCGCTACAAGTACGACTCCTTCATCCACGTTCTTGCAACGCTTCCGCTTAGCGATCTACAAGGGTATGTAGATGCACTCTCCTTCCCCTCGTTGCTAGATTACTCCATAGATTGATCTTGGTGATGCGTAGAAAATTTTAAATTTCTGCTACGATCCCCAACAAGATAGACCCGGGGGCCATAGGTTTCACTAGTGGCTTTTCTCAAGAGCATAAGTATTACGGTGGGTAAACGAATTACTGTCGAGCAATTGATAGAATTGAGCAAAGTATGAGAATATCTAGGTATGATCATGTATATAGGCACCACGTCCGTGACAAGTAGACCGAAACGATTCTGCATCTACTACTATTACTCCACACATCGACCGCTATCCAGCATGCATCTAGAGTATTAAGTTCATAAGAACAGAGTAATGCTTTAAGTAAGATGACATGATGTAGAGGGATAAACTCATGCAATATGATATAAACCCCATCTTTTTATCCTCGATGGCAACAATACAATATGTGCCTTGCTGCCCCTGCTGTCACTGGGAAAGGACACCGCAAGATTGAACCCAAAGCTAAGCAGTTCTCCCATTGCAAGAAAGATCAATCTAGTAGGCCAAACCAAACTGATAATTCAAAGAGACTTGCAAAGATAAACCAATCATACATAAAAGAATTCAGAGGAGATTCAAATATTGTTCATAGATAAACTAGATCATAAACCCACAATTCATCGGATCTCGGCAAAGACACCGCAAAAGAAGATTACATCGAATAGATCTCCAAGAGAATCGAGGAGAACTTTGTATTGAGATCGAAAGAGAGAGAAGAAGCCATCTAGCTAATAACTATGGACCCGTAGG
Source organism: Triticum dicoccoides (assembly GCF_002162155.2). Taxonomy (NCBI): domain Eukaryota; kingdom Viridiplantae; phylum Streptophyta; class Magnoliopsida; order Poales; family Poaceae; genus Triticum; species Triticum dicoccoides. Next base: position 592,623,397 of record NC_041386.1, on the reverse strand, counting down.
TCCGAAGTAAACTACTCACACATCACCGGAGAGGCCATGGAGTTGATGTAGAGGCCCTCCGTGATCAATGCCCCCTCCGGCGGAGCTCCAAAAAAGGCCCCGAGATGGGCTCTCTCGGGTATAGAAGGTTGCGATGGTGGAATTAGGTTTTTGTGCTACTCCTGGATGTTTGGGGGATACGTGGATATATATAGGAGGAAGAAGTACGTCGGTGGAGCATCGAGGGGCCCATGAGGGTGGAGGGCGCGCCCAGGGGGTAGGCGTGCCCCCCTGCCTTGTGCCCTCCTTGATCGTTTCTTGACGCCAACTCTAAGTCTCATGGATCACGTTTGTTGAGAAAATCACGTTCCCGAAGGTTTCATTCCGTTTGGACTCTGTTTGATATTCCTTTTCTTCAAAACCCTAGAATAGGCAGAAAAACAATAATTTGGGCTGGGCCTCCGGTTAGTAGGTTAGTCCCAAAAATGATATAAAAGTGTAAAATAAGGCCCATTAACATCTAAAATAGATAATATAATAGCATGGAGCAATCAAAAATTATATATACGTTGGGGACGTATCAAGCATCCCCAAGCTTAATTCCTGCTCGTCCTTGAGTAGGTAAATGATAAAAGAAGAATTTTTGATGTGGAATGCTTTCTAACATATTTCTCAATGTAAATTTTCTTTATTGTGGCATGAATGTTCAGATCCGAAGGATTCACGATAAAATTTTAATATTGACATAGAAATAATAATACTTCAAGCATACAAACTAAGCAATCATGTCTTCACAAAATAACATGGCCAAAGAAAGTTATCCCTACAAAATCATATAGTCTGTCTATGCTTTATCTTCACCACACAAAATATTTAAATCATGCACAACCCTGATGACAAGCCAAGCAATTGTTTCATACTTTTGATGTTCTCAAACTTTTTCAATCTTCACGCAATATATGAGCCTGAGCCATGGATACAGCACTATATGTGGAATAGAATGGTGGTTGTGGAGAAGACAAAAAAGGAGAGAATATAGTCTCACATCAACAAGGCGTATCAACGGGCTATGGAGATGCCCATCAATAGATATCAATGTGAGTGAGTAGGGATTGCCATGCAACGGATGCACTAGAGCTATAAGTATATGAAAGCTCAACAAAAGAAACTAAGTGGGTGTGCATCCAACTCGCTTGCTCACGAAGACCTAGGGCATTTTGAGGAAGCCCATCATTGGAATATACAAGCCAAGTTCTATAATGAAAAATTCCCACTAGTATATGAAAGTGATATCATAGGAGACTCTCTATCATGAAGATCATGGTGCTACTTTGAAGCACAAGTGTGGAAAAAGGATAGTAACATTGTCCCTTCTCTCTTTTTCTCTCATTTTTTATTTGGGCCTTCTCTTTTTTTGGCCTCTTTTCTCTTTTTTTCGTCCGGAGTCTCATCCCGACTTGTGGGGGAATCATAGTCTCCATCATCCTTTCCTCACTTGGGACAATGCTCTAATAATGATGATCATAACACTTTATTTACTTACAACTCAAGAATTACAACTCAATACTTAGAACAAAACTATGACTCTATGTGAATGCCTCCGGCGGTGTACCGGGATGTGCAATGATGCATGCGTGACATGTATGAAGAATTATGAACGGTGGCTTTGCCACAAATACGATGTCAACTACATGATCATGCAAACAATATGATAATGATGAAGCGTGTCATAGTAACGGAACGGTCGAAAGTTGCATGGCAATATATCTCGGAATGGCTATGGAAATGCCATAATAGGTAGGTATGGTGGCTGTTTTGAGGAAGGTATATGGTGGGTTTAAGGTACCGGCGAAAGTTGCGTGATACTAGAGAGGCTAGCAATGGTGGAAGGGTGAGAGTGCGTATAATCCATGGACTCAACATTAGTCATAAAGAACTCACATACTTATTGCAAAAATCTATTAGTTATCGAAACAAAGTATTACGCGCATGCTCCTACGGGGATAGATTGGTAGGAAAAGACCATCGCTCGTCCCCGACCGCCACTCATAAGGAAGACAATCAATAAATAAATCATGCTCCGACTTCATCACATAACGGTTCACCATACGTGCATGCTACGGGAATCACAAACTTCAACACAAGTATTTCTCAAATTCACAACTACTCAACTAGCATGACTCTAATATCACCATCTCCATATCTCAAAAGAATTATCAAGTATCAAACTTCTCATAGTATTCAATGCACTTCTATGAAAGTTTTTATATTAAAGTAAATTTCCATGTTGTTCTAAGGGACTCTCAAAATAATATAAGTGAATCATGATAGATCAATAGTTTCTATAAAACAAATCCACCACTGTGCTCTAAAAGATATAAGTGAAGCACTAGAGCAAAAACTATATAACTCAAAAGATATAAGTGAAGCACATAGAGTATTCTTATAAATTTCAAATCATGTGATTCTCTCTCAAAAGGTGTGTACAGCAAGGATGATTGTGTTAAATTAAAAAGAAAAGACTCAAATCATACAAGACGCTCCAAGCAAAACACATATCATGTGGTGAATAAAAATATAGCTTCAAGTAGTTACCGATAGACGAAGACGAAAGAGGGGATGCCTTCCGGGGCATCCCCAAGCTTAGGCATTTCGGTGTCCTTGAATTTTACCTTGGGGTGCCATGGGCAGCCCCAAGCTTAGGCTCTTGCCACTCTTTGTTCCATAATCCATCAAATCTTTACCCAAAACTTGAAAACTTCACAACACAAAACTCAAAATAGAAATCTCGTGAGCTCCGTTAGCGAAAGAAAAAAAACACCACTTCAAGGTACTGTAACGAACTCGTTATTTATTTATATTGGTGTTAAACCTACTGTATTCCAACTTCTCTATGGTTTATAAACTCTTTTACTAGCCATAGATTCATCAAAATAAGCAAAAAACACAAGAAAAACAGAATCTGTCAAAAACAGAACAGTCTGTAGTAATCTGTAGCTAACGCAACTTCTGGAACCCCCAAAATTCTAAAATAAATTGCTGGACGTGAGGAATTTATATATTAATCATCTGCAAAAATAATTAACTAAATATAACTCTCCAAATAAAAATGGCAGCAATTCTCGTGAGCGCTAAAGTTTCTGTTTTTTACAGCAAGATCAAAAAGACTTTCCCCAAGTCTTCCCAACGGTTCTACTTGGCACAAACACTAATTAAACACAAACAAACACAACCAAAACAGAGGCTAGATAAATTATTTATTTCTAAACAGGAGCAAAAAGCAAGGAATAAAAATAAAATTGGGTTGCCTCCCAACAAGCACTATCGTTTAATGCCCCTAGCTAGGCATAAAAGCGAAGATAGATCTAGGTATTGCCATCTTTGGTAGCTAATTCTTCAATAAGACACCTATAACTCTTAGGAATTTCTTTATTTTTATTAATTATCAAACACCTAGGCACGAAATCAAGAAAATCATTTGTAGCAAACAGTTCCTTAATGATAGCAAAAAGATTGGGATGAACACTTATTGATTTTAAATCCGCGGTTTCCTTACTAGAGGATTCACCCTTATTTTTAGGAGCATAAACAAGCTTGGAAATTTTGGTATGAGGATTTGGAGTATTTATAACGGAAGAAAAAGTGGACCCCAAGTTGGTGATAATTCCCTCAAGTTTATCGATTCTAGTAGAATCTTGATCTATTCTTTCATTAACTATGGGTTCTTTTTCCTTAAAACTTTTCAGAGTAACTCCCACCTTAGATCCATACTGGGTAATTTGGTTGTGGATCTTTTTATCCAAATTCTCAATCAACTCTACAGTAGCAACTTTATTCTCAATAATTTCAAGCCTTTGCATCACATGTTCCAGAGTTAACATAGTTCCATTAACCAAAAGAGGTGGTGAGCCAAACAAATCTATCATAGCATTATAAGAATCAAAAGTATGGCTACCCAAGAAATTCCCTCTGGTAATAGTATCAAGAATATATCTATACCAAGGAGTAGCGCCTACATAAAAATTGCGAAGAAGAACGGAAGTAGATTGCTTCCTGGTAGATCTATTTTGAGTATTGCAAATTCTATACCAAGCGTCTTTTAGATTTTCTCCCTCCCTTTGCTTAAAATTAAGAACTTCATTCTCGGGAGACAACGGAGAAGATAGAGGACTAGACATAACGACAAGGCAAGCAAGAAAGCGATGAACGGAAAAGAGAGGGCGAATAAAACGGCAATGGTGAAGTGGGGGAGAGGAAAACGAGAGGCAAATGGCAAATAATGTAATGCGAGGGATAAGAGTTTGTGATGGGTACTTGGTATGTCTTGACTTGTGTGTAGACTCTGGCAACTGTGCCAAAAATGGCTCGTTGTTAGGAGTCAAATCTTGACTTGACTTGGTACGAATCTGCCCGGCAACGGCGCCAGAAATCCTTCTTGCTACCTCTTGAGCACTGCGTTGGTTTTCCCTTGAAGAGGAAAGGGTGATGCAGGAAAGTAGCGTAAGTATTTCCCTCAGTTTTTGAGAACCAAGTTATCAATCCAGTAGGAGATCATGCTTGAGTCCCACGCACCTACACAAACAAATAAGAACCTCGCAACCAACGCGGTAAAGGGGTTGTCAATCCCTTCACGGTCACTTACAGAGTGAGATCTGATAGATATGATAAGATAATATTTTTGGTATTTTTATGATAAAGTGAAATAAAGATGCAAAGCAAAATAAACGGCAAAGGAAATAACTAAGTGTTGGAAGATTAATATGATGGAAGATAGACCCGGGGGCCATAGGTTTCACTAGTGGCTTTTCTCAAGAGCATAAGTATTACGGTGGGTAAACGAATTACTATCGAGCAATTGATAGAATTGAGCACAGTTATGAGAATATCTAGGTATGATCATCTATATAGGCATCACGTCTGCGACAAGTAGACCGAAACGATTCTGCATCTACTACTATTACTCCACACATCGACCGCTATCCAGCTTGCATCTAGAGTATTAAGTTCATAAGAACAGAGTAATGCTTTAAGTAAGATGACATGATGTAGAGGGATAAACTCATGCAATATGATATAAACCCCATCTTTTTATCCTCGATGGCAACAATACTATACGTGCCTTGCTGCCCCTGCTGTCACTGGGAAAGGACACCGCAAGATTGAACCCAAAGCTAAGCAGTTCTCCCATTGCAAGAAAGATCAATCTAGTAGGCTAAACCAAACTGATAATTCGAAGAGACTTGCAAAGATAAACCAATCATACATAAAAGAACTCACAGGAGATTCAAATATTGTTCATAGATAAACTTGATCATAAACCCACAATTCATCGGATCTCGACAAACACACCGCAAAAGATGATTACATCAAAATAGATCTCCAAGAGAATCGAGGAGAACTTTGTATTGAGATCCAAAGAGAGAGAAGAAGTCATCTAGCTAATAACTATGGACCCGTAGGTCTGAAGTAAACTACTCACACATCATCGGAGAGGCCATGGAGTTGATGTAGAGGCCCTCCGTGATCAATGCCCCCTCCGGCGGAGCACCGGAAAAGGCCCCAAGATGGGATCTCTCGGGTACAGAAGGTTGCGGCGGTGGAATTAGGTTTTCGTGGTGCTCCTGGATGTTTGGGGGATACGTGGATATATATAGGAGGAAGAAGTACGTCGGTGGAGCATCGAGGGGCCCACGAGGGTGGAGGGCGCGCCCAGGGGGGTAGGCGCGCCCCCCTGCCTCGTGCCCTCCTTGATCGTTTCTTGACGCCCACTCCAAGTCTCCTGGATCACGTTTGTTGAGAAAATCACATTCCCGAAGGTTTCATTCCGTTTGAACTCCATTTGATATTCTTTTTCTTCGAAACCCTAAAATAGGCAAAAAAACAGCAATTTGGGCTGGGCCTCCGGTTAGTAGGTTAGTCCCAAAAATGATATAAAAGTGTAAAATAAAGCCCATTAACATCCAAAATAGATAATATAATAGCATGGAGCAATCAAAAATTATAGATACGTTGGAGACGTATCATAGGACAAGTCCACTACCATGGCATGGCTAAGCTTAATGTTGTCAACTCCACCGAGGGAAAAGGGGAGCTTTTGCTTTGGGAATAGCGATGGTCCAACAATGGGAGCAGACACATGCCATGCTCGAGCATGAAGCTCTAGAGCAGCTAATAGCAATCACATATAGTTTACTTCTAGTTAATCAGGTGGAAGCATTCAAAACGAGTTATTGTCCAACTTTATCACTAATGGTGGGAAGATGGGGATCGACACCATGCCGGAGATGGCGCCCTGGACTAAAACATGGAATGAAGCATAAAACGATGGCCGCTACGTCAAAATGGACTCGAATGCTGGGGAAGCAGCCCACGAACATTTGCAAACCAATCATCACCGCAATTGATAACATGGCTCGAGCGCTGTTGAAGGAGGCCGCACCCGTGGGTACATCCGTCAAGCGCAATGAACTCCACTAAGGGAGTCCTGGACTAAGGGGTCCTCGGGCGTCTGGCCTGTTGGACATAGCCGGACTAATGGGCTATGAAGATACAAGACCGAAGACTCTCTCCCATGTCCGAATGGGATTCTCCTTAGCGTGGAAGACAAGCTTGGCGACCAAATATGAAGATTCCTTTCTCTGTAACTGACCTTGTACAACCCTAGTCCCCTCCGGTGTCTATATAAACCGGAGGGTTTAGTCCGGATGGATATATTCAATCATAATCATAGTCATATAGGCTAGACTTCTAGGGTTTAGCCATTACGATCTCGTGGTAGATCAACTCTTGTAATGCTCATATTCATCAAGATCAATCAAGCAGGAAGTAGGGTATTACCTCCATAGAGAGGGCCCGAACCTGGGTAAACATTGTGTTCCCTATCTCCTGTTACCATCGACCTTAGACGCACAGTTCGGGACCCCCTACCCGAGATCCGCCGGTTTTGACACCGAAATTGGTGCTTTCATTGAGAGTTCCACTATGCCGTCCTCAAAAAGGTTTGATGGATCCTTCAATCATCTACAACAATGCTGTCCAAGAGGAAGTCTTCCTCCCCGGACAGATCTTCGTGTTCGGCAGCTTCGCACTGCGGGCCAACTCGCTTGGCCATCTGGAGCAGATCGACAGCTACACCCCTGGCCGCCAGGTCAGGTTCGGGAGCTTGAACTACGTCGCAGATATCCGCGGAGACTTGATCTTCGACAGATTCGAGACCACGGCAGCCGCTCCCTGTCACCTCGATGAACATGACTTAGATCTGTCATCGAGCCATACCCAGGAAATTGCACCTGTAACCGCTCTGGCCTTAGATCCGGAGCAGGTTGCGCCATCCGAGGACGAGAAGCTCAACCCCGCCATGGAAGCCGCAGACTCCACGGTGTTGGAGCCACACACATACCTAACTTCCGGCAATGCTTGTGTCACCGGAACCTCGGGCTCATTTTCGGCTATAAGTTCCGAACTATGTGCGTGCGCACCTGTCGAGCATGATCGGTCATCGATCGCCTAATTCAGCGCCACGGACATCTTCCCGCACTCGTCTTTGGGCGATGTGCTGAACTCATTAAAAAATCTATCCTTAGCGGGGGATTCACAGTCGAACTATATTTGGTTCGAACTAGAAGCTGATGACGGGGAATTTCGCTTCCCACCCGCCACCCACTTCATAGCCACTGTCGAAGACTTAACCGACATGCTCGATTACGGCTTCGAAGACATGGCCAAAACCCGTTGTTCACCGGACCTTGGACGGCCACTTCTTCGTATGACGTGTACATGGTGGATACACCTAAAGAACCTAACGACAAAGAAGATCCAGTCAAGGATAAACCTCTTGAGACACATCCTAAGCGCCGACGTTAGCGGCACCGCTCTAAGTCACGTCGTGCAAAAGATAGCAATACCGGCACAGGAGAAGATAATACTCCAGACGGTGCCGAAGATAATGAAGACCCGTTGAAGCAACTTCCGAACAAGAAGAACGGGAAGATGGGCAAGTTAGTCCCGATGAACAAGCCATAAACGAAGACTCAGAGGACAGTAATTATCTTCCGCTCTCCGAGGATGAGGTGAGCCTCGGCAATGAGGATTTCATCGTGCCTGAAGAACCTCGCGAGTAGGAGCGCTTCAAGTGCCAGCTAATAGCCACTGCAAGGAGCCTGAAAAAGAAGCAGCAACAACTTCAAGCTGATCAAGATCTGCTTAATGATAGATGGACTGATATCCTGGCAGCCGAAGAATACGGCCTTAAGCGCCCAACCAAAAGTTACCTGAAGCACAAATTGCTACCTCAGTTCAAAGATGAGGCGCGGAAGCTGATGACTCACAAGGATAGGGGATCTATCGTAGTCCTTTCGATAAGTAAGAGTGTCGAACCCAACAAGGAGCAGAAGGAAATGATAAGCGGTTTTCAACAAGGTATTCTCTGCAAGCACTGAAATTATAGGTAACAAATAGTTTTGTGATAAGATAATTTGTAACGAGCAACAAGTAACAAAAGTAAATAAAGTGCAGCAAGGTGGCACAATCCTTTTTGTAGCAAAGGACAAGCATGGACAAATTCTTATATAGAGAAAAGCACTCACGATGACACATGGGAATTTTCGTCAAGCTAGGTTTCATCACGATCATATGATTCACGTTCGGTACTTTGATAATCTGATATGTGGGTGGACCGGTGCTTGTGTGTTGTCCTTACTTGGACAAGCATCCCACTTATGATTAACCTCTATTGCAAGCATCCGCAACTACAACAAAAGTATTAAGGTAAACCTAACCATAGCATGAAACATGTGGATCCAAATCAGCCCCTTACGAAGCAATGCATAAACTAGGGTTTAATCTTCTGTCACTCTAGCAACCCATCATCCACTTATTACTTCCCAATGCCTTCCTCTAGGCCCAAATAATGGTGAAGTGTCATGTAGTCGACGTTCACATAACACCACTAGAGGAGAGACAACATACATCTCATCAAAATATCGAACGAATACCAAATTCACATGACTACTAATAGCAAGACTTCTCCCATGTCCTCAGAAACAAACGTAACTACTCACAAAGCATATTCATGTTCATAATCAGAGGAGTATTAATATGCATATAGGATCTGAACATATGATCTTCCACCAAATAAACCAACTAGCATCAACTACAAGGAGTAATCAACACTACTAGCAACCCACAGGTACCAATCCCAGACTTGGAGACAAGAATTGGATACAAGAGATGAACTAGGGTTTGAGAGGAGATGGTGCTGGTGAAGATGTTGATGGAGATTGACCCCCTCCGGATGAGAGGATCGTTGGTGATGACGATGGCGATGATTTTGTTGGGGAACGTAGCAGAAATTCAAAATTTTCCTACGTGTCACCAAGATCTATCTATGGAGAAACCAGCTACGAGTAGAAGGAGAGTGCATCTACATACCCTTGTAGATCGCTAAGCGGAAGCGTTCAAGTGAACGGGGTTGATGGAGTCGTACTCGTCGTGATTCAAATCACCGATGATCAAGTGCCGAACGCACGGCACCTCCGCGTTCAACACACGTACAGCCCGGTGAGGTATCCCACGCCTTGATCCAGCAAGGAGAGAGGGATAGGTTGATGAAGACTCCATCCAGCAGCAGCACAACAGCGTGGTGGTGGTGGAGGAGCGTGGCAATCCTGCAGGGCTTCGCCAAGCACCACGGGAGAAGAGGAGTACTTGGGAGAGGGGGAGGGCTGCGCCAGAACTTCGTGTGTAGCTCCCATGCGCCTCCCCACTATATATAGGGGTGGAGGGGCTGGTTTCTTGCCCTCCAAGTCCATTGGGGCGTTGGCCAAGGTGGGAGGAAAGAAATCCCATCATTTCCTTCCCCACCGATTGTTATCCCCCCTTTTTAGGGATCTTGATCTTATCCCTTCGGGATATGATCTTATTCCTTCTAAGGGGGGATCTTGGTGCACCTTGACCAGGGGTGTGGGGCCTTGCCCCCACTACCCACGTTCATGTGGGTCCCCCCATGCAGGTGGGCCCCACTCCGGAACCTTCTAGAACCTTCCCGGTATAATACCGAAAAATCCCGAACATTTTCCGGTGGCCAAAATAGGACTTCCCATATATAAATCTTTACCTCCGGACCATTCCGGAACTCCTCATGACGTCCGGGATCTCATCCGGGACTCCGAACAACATTCGGTAACCACATACAAACTTCCTTTATAACCCTAGCGTCATCGAACCTTAAGTGTGTAGACCCTACGGGTTCGGGAGACATGCAGACATGACCGAGACGTTCTCCGGTCAATAACCAACAGCGGGATCTGGATACCCATGATGGCTCCCACATGTTCCACGATGATCTCATCGGATGAACCACGATGTCAAGTACTTAATCAATCCCGTATTCAATTCCCTTTGTCTATCGGTATGTTACTTGCCCGAGATTCGATCGTCGGTATCCAATACCTTGTTCAATCTCGTTACCGGCAAGTCACTTTACTCGTTCCGTAACACATCATCCCGTGATCAACTCCTTGGTCACATTGCGCATATGATGATGTACTACCGAGTGGGCCCAGAGATACCTCTCCGTTTACACGGAGTGACAAATCCCAGTCTCGATCCGCATAAAACAATAGATACTTTCGGAGATACCTGTAGTGCACCTTTATAGTCACCCAGTTACGTTGTGACGTTTGATACACCCAAAGCACTCCTACGGTATCCAGGAGTCACACGCTTTCATGGTCAAAGGAAGAGATACTTGACATTGGCAAAGCTCTAGCAAACGAACTACACGATCTTTGTGCTAGGCTTAGGATTGGGTCTTGTCCATCACATCATTCTCCTAATGATGTGATCCCGTTATCAACGACATCCAATGTCCATAGCCAGGAAACCATGACTATCTATTGATCACAACGAGCTAGTCAACTAGAGGCTCACTAGGGACATATTGTGGTCTATGTATTCACACGTGTATTACGATTTCCGGATAATACAGTTATAGCATGAATAAAAGACAATTATCATGAACAAGGAAATATAATAATAACACTTTTATTATTGCCTCTAGGGCATATTTCCAACAGTCTCCCACTTGCACTAGAGTCAATAATCTAGTTCACATCGCCATGTGATTAACACTCACAGGTCACATCGCCATGTGACTAATACCCAAGAGTTTTAGGTTTGATCATGTTGCTTGTGAGAGAGGTTTTAGTCAACGGGTCCGAACCTTTCAGATCCGTGTGTGCTTTACAAATCTCTATGTCATCTCCTAGATGTAGCTACCACGCTCTATTTGGAGCTATTCCAAATAACTGTTCTACTTGGAGCTATTCTAAATTGTTGCCCCATAATACGTATCCGGTATCTCTTCTTAGAGCTATCCGGATAGGTGTTAAGCTTGCATCGACGTAACCTTTACGACAAACTCTTTTACCACCTCCATAATCGAGAAAATTCCTTAGTCCACTAGTTACCAAGGATAACTTTGACCGTTGTCTGTGATCCATTCATGGATCACTCTTGTACCCCTTGACTGACTCATGGCAAGGCACACTTCAGGTGCGGTACTCAGCATGGCATACTGTAGAGCCTATGTCTTAAGCATAGGGGACGACCTTCGTCCTTTCTCTCTATTCTGCCGAGGTCGAGCTTTAAGTCTTAACTTTGTACCTTACAACTCAGGCAAGAACTCCTTCTTTGACTGGTCCATCTTGAACACCTTCAAGATCATGTCAAGGTATGTGCTCATTTGAAAGTATTATTAAGCATTTTGATCTATCCTTATAGATCTTGATGCTCAATGTTCAAGTAGCTTAATCTAGGCTTTCCATTGAAAAACAATTTCAAAATAACCCTATATGCTTTCCAGAAATTCTACGTCATTTCTGATCAACAATATGTCAACAACATATACTCATCAGAAATTCTATAGTGCTCCCACTCACTTCTTTGGAAATACAAGTTTCTCATAAACTTTGTACAAACCCAAAATCTTTGATCATCTCATCAAAGCGTACATTCCAACTCCGAGATGCTTACTCCAGTCCTTAGAAGGATCGCTGGAGCTAGCATACCTTTTAGCATCCTTAGGATCGACAAAACTTTTCTGATTGTATTGCATACAACCTTTCCTTACGAAAACTGGTAAGGAAACTTGTCTTGACATCCATCTGCCAGATTTCATAAATGCAACTAATGCTAACATGATTCTGACGGACTTTAAGCATCGCTACGAGTGAGAAAATCTCATCGTAGTGAACTCCTTGAACTTGTCGGAAAACACTTCGCCACAAGTCGAGCTTCATAGATGGTGACATTACCATCCACGTCCGTCTTCTTCTTAAAAGATCCATTTATCTCAATGGATTGCTGATCATCGGGCAAGTCCATCAAAGTCCATGCTTTGTTCTGATATATGGATACTATCTCGGATTTCATGGCTTCTAACCATTTGTCGGAATTCGGGCCCACCATCGCTTCTCCATAGCTCGTAGATTCATTGTTGTCTAGCAACATGACCTTCAAGACAGGATTACGTACCACTCTGAAGTAGTACGCATCCTTGTCATCCCACGAGGTTTGGTAGTGACTTGATCCGAAGTTTCATGATCAATATCATAAGCTTCCACTTCAATTGGTGTAGGTGCCACAGGAACAACTTCCTGTGCCCTGCCACACACTAGTTGAAGAGACGGTTCAGTAACCTCATCAAGTCTCCACCATCCTCCCACTCAATTCTTTCGAGAGAAACTTTTCCTCGAGAAAGGACCCGATTCAAGAAACAATCCATATTGCTTTCGGATCTGAATTAGGAGGTATACCCAACTGTTTTGGGTTTCCTATGAAGATGCATTTTATCCGCTTTGGGTTCGAGCTTATCAACCTGAAACTTTTTCATATAAGCGCCGCAGCCCCAAACTTTTAAGAAACGACAACTTAGGTTTCTCTAAACCATAATTCATACGGTGTCATCTCAACGGAATTACGTGGTGCCCTATTTAAAGTGAATGTGGTTGTCTCTAATGCCTAACCCATGGACAATAGTGGTAATTCGATAAGAGACATCATGGTACGAACCATATCCAATAGGGTGCAACTATGATGTTCGGACACACCATCACACTATGGTGTTCCAGGCGGTATTAATTGCGAAACAATTTCCACAATGTCTTAATTGTGTGCCAAAACTCGTAACTCAGATATTCATCTCTATGATCATATCATAGACATTTTATCCTCTTGTCATAATGATCTTCTACTTCACTCTGAAATTACTTGAACCATTCAATAATTCATACTTGTGTTTCATCAAGTAAATATTCTCAACATCTACTCGAATCATCTGTGAAGTAAGATCATAACGATATTCACTGCATGCCTCAGCACTCATTGGATTGGACACATCAAAATGTGTTACTTCCAACAAGTTGCTATCTTGTTCCATCTTACTGAAAACGAGGCTTTTCAGTCATCTTGCCCATGTGGTATGATTTGCATATCTCAAGTGATTCAAAATCAAGTGAGTCCAAACGGTCCATTTGCATGGAGTTTCTTCATGCATATACACCAATAGACATGGTTCGCATGTCTCAAACTTTTCAAAAACGAGTGAGTCCAAAGATCCATCAACATGGAGCTTCTTCATGCGTTTTATACCATTATGACTTACATGGCAGTGCCACAAGTAAGTGGTACTATCATTACTATCTTATATCTTTTGGCATGAAAATGTGTATCACTACGATCGAGATTCAATAAACCATTCATTTTAGGTGCAAGACCATTGAAGTTATTATTCAAATAAATAGAGTAACCATTATTCTCTTTAAATGAATAACCGTATTGCGATAGACATAATCCAATCATGTCTATGCTCAACGCAAACACCAAATCTCGATGGTAGAGGGAGCGTGCGATGCTTGATCATATCAACATTGGAAACACTTCCAACACATATCGTCAGCTCACCTTTAGCTAGTCTCCGTTTATGCCGTAGCTTTTATTTCGAGTTACTAACACTTAGCAACCGAACCGGTATCTTATACCCTGGTGCTACTAGGAGTGCTAGTAAAGTACACATTAACATAATGTATATCCAATATACTTCTATCGACCTTGCCAGCCTTCTCATCTACCAAGTATCTAGGGTAAATCTGCTCTAGTGACTGTTCCCCCTATTACAGAAGCACTTAGTCTCGGGTTTGGGTTCAACCTTGGGTTTCTTCACTGGAGCAGCAGCTGATTTGCCGTTTCATGAAGTATCCCTTCTTGCCCTTGCCCTTCTTGAAACTAGTGGTTTCACCAACCATCAACAATTGATGCTCCTTCTTGATTTCTACTTTCGCGGTGTCAAACATCGTGAATACCTCAAGGATCATCTTTTTTATCCCTGATATGTTATAGTTCATCACGAAGCTCTAGCAGCTCGGTGGCAATGACTTTGGAGAAACATCACTATCTCATTTGGAAGATCAACTCCCACTCAATTCAAGTGATTGTTGCACTCAGACAATCTGAGCACAAGCTCAACGATTGAGATTTTCTCCCTTAGTTTGCAGGCTAAGAGAATCGTCGGAGGTCTTATACCTCTTGACGTGAGCACGAGCCTGAAATCCCAATTTCAGCCCTCGAAACATCTCATATGTTCCGCGATGTTTCGAAAACGTCTTTGGTGCCTCTACTTAAACCATTTAACTGAACTATCACGTAGTTATCAAAACGTGTATGTTCGATGTTCGAAACATCCACAAACGACGTTTGGGGTTCAGCACACTGAGCAGTGCATTAAGGACATAAGCTTTCTACTGTTCGCATAATCGCTACTATCAACTTTCAACTATATTTTCTCTTGGAACATATCTAAAACGTGGAACTAAAGCGCGAGCTTACGACATAATTTGCAAAAAGGTCTTTTGACTATGTTCAAGATAATTAAGTTCATCTTATGAACTCCCACTCAGATAGACATCCCTCTAGTCATCTAAGTGATTACATGATCCGAGTCAACTAGGCCGTGTCCGATCATCACGTGAGACGGACTAGTCATCATCGGTGAACATCTTCATGTTGATCGTATCTACTATACGACTCATGCTCGACCTTTCGGCCTCCGTGTTCGAGGCCATGTCTGCACATGCTAGGCTCGTCAATTTAACCCTAAGTGTTTTCGCTGTGTAAAACTGTCTTACACCCGTTGTATGTGAACGTAAGAATCCATCACACCCGATCATCACGTGGTGCTTAGAAGCGACGAACTGTAGCAACAGTGCACAGTTAGGGGAGAACACTTCTTGAAATTTTGTAAGGGATCATCTTATTTACTACCGTCGTCCTAAGTAAACAAGATGCATAAACATGATAAACATCACATGCAATCAAATAGTGTAGTGACATGATATTGCCAATATCATATAGCTCCTTTGATCTTCATCTTCGGGGCTCCATGATCATCTTGTCACTGGCATGACACCATGATCTCCATCATCATGATCTCCATCATCGTGTCTTCATGAAGTTGTCACGCCAACGACTACTTCTACTTCTATGACTAACGCGTTTAGCAATAAAGTAAAGTAGTTTACATGGCGTTCTTCAATGACACGCAGGTCATACAATAAATAAAGACAACTCCTATGGCTCCTGCCGGTTGTCATACTCATCGACATGCAAGTCGTGAATCCTATTACAAGAACATGATCAATCTCATACATCACATATTATTCACCACATTCTTGTTGGCCATATCACATCACAAAGCATACCCTGCAAAAACAAGTTAGACGTCCTCTAATTGTTGTTGCATGTTTTACGTGGCTGCTATGGGTTTCTAGTAAGAACGTTTCTTACCTACGCAAGACCAGAACGTGATATGCCAATTGCTATTTACCCTTCATAAGGACCCTTTTCATCGAATCCGTTCCGACTAAAGTGGGAGAGACTGGCACCCGCTAGCCACCTTATGCACCAAGTGCATGTCAATCGGTGGAACCTGTCTCACGTAAGAGTACGTGTAAGGTCGGTCCGGGCCGCTTCATCCCACAATACCGTCGAAACAAGATTGGACTAGTAACGGTAAGCATATTGAACAACATCAACGCCCACAACTACTTTGTGTTCTACTCGTGCAAAGAATCTACGCAATAGACCTAGCTCATGATGCCACTGTTGGGGAACGTAGCAGAAATTCAAAATTTTCCTACGTGTCACCAAGATCTATCTATGGAGAAACCAGCTACGAGTACAAGGAGAGTGCATCTACATACCCTTGTAGATCGCTAAGCGGAAGCGTTCAAGTGAACGGGGTTGATGGAGTCGTACTCGTCGTGATTCAAATCACCGATGATCAAGTGCCGAACGCACGGCACCTCCGCGTTCAACACACGTACAGCCCGGTTACGTATCCCACGCCTTGATCCAGCAAGGAGAGAGGGAGAGGTTGATGAAGACTCCATCCAGCAGCAGCACAACAGCGTGGTGGTGGTGGAGGAGCGTGGCAATCCTGCAGGGCTTCGCCAAGCACCACGGGAGAAGAGGAGTACTTGGGAGAGGGGGAGGGCTGCGCCAGAACTTCGTGTGTAGCTCCCATGCGCTTCCCCACTATATATAGGGGTGGAGGGGCTGGTTTCTTGCCCTCCAAGTCCATTGGGGCGTTGGCCAAGGTGGGAGGAAAGAAATCCCATCATTTCCTTCCCCACCGATTGTTATCCCCCCTTTTTAGGGATCTTGATCTTATCCCTTCGGGATATGATCTTATTCCTTCTAAGGGGGGATCTTGGTGCGCCTTGACCAGGGGTGTGGGGCCTTGCCCCCACTACCCACGTTCATGTGGGTCCCCCCATGCAGGTGGGCCCCACTCCGGAACCTTCTAGAACCTTCCCGGTACAATACCGAAAAATCCCGAACATTTTCCGGTGGCCAAAATAGGACTTCCCATATATAAATCTTTACCTTCGGACCATTCCGGAACTCCTCATGACGTCCGGGATCTCATCCGGGACTCCGAACAACATTCGGTAACCACATACAAACTTCCTTTATAACCCTAGCATCATCGAACCTTAAGTGTGTAGACCCTACGGGTTCGGGAGACATGCAGACATGACCGAGACGTTCTCCGGTCAATAACCAACAGCGGGATCTGGATACCCATGATGGCTCCCACATGTTCCACGATGATCTCATCGGATGAACCACGATTTCAAGGACTTAATCAATCCCGTATTCAATTCTCTTTGTCTATCGGTATGTTACTTGCCCGAGATTCGATCGTCGGTATCCAATACCTTGTTCAATCTCGTTACCGGCAAGTCACTTTACTCGTTCCGTAACACATCATCCCGTGATCAACTCCTTGGTCACATTGCGCATATGATGATGTACTACCGAGTGGGCCCACAGATACCTCTCCATTTACACGGAGTGACAAATCGCAGTCTCAATCCGCATAAAACAATAGATACTTTCGGAGATACCTGTAGTGCACCTTTATAGTCACCCAGTTACGTTGTGACGTTTGATACACCCAAAGCACTCCTACGGTATCCAGGAGTCACACGCTCTCATGGTCAAAGGAAGAGATACTTGACATTGGCAAAGCTCTAGCAAACGAACTACACGATCTTTGTGCTAGGCTTAGGATTGGGTCTTGTCCATCACATCATTCTCCTAATGATGTGATCCCGTTATCAACGACATCCAATGTCCATAGCCAGGAAACCATGACTATCTGTTGATCACAACGAGCTAGTCAACTAGAGGCTCACTAGGGACATATTGTGGTCTATGTATTCACACTTGTATTACGATTTCCGGATAATACAGTTATAGCATGAATAAAAGACAATTATCATGAACAAGGAAATATAATAATAACACTTTTATTATTGCCTCTAGGGCATATTTCCAATAGATTTCGCCCTCTCGGAGGGAAGTGTCCCCGGCAGAATAGCTTCGCCGGAGCCCTAGATTGGTTCCGTCAAGGTTCCGCCTCGTGGCGGCGGAGTCTTGTCCCAAAAGCTTGCTTATGATTTTTTTCTCATCGAAAGACTCCATATAGAAGAAGATGGGCATCGGAGGGCCACCAGGGGGCCCACGTGGCAGGGGGCACGCCTAGGGGGGTAGGGCGCGTCCCCACCCTCGTGGCCAGGGTGTGGCCCCCCTTTGGAACTTCTTGCACTCGGTATTTTTTATATATTCTAAAAATGACTTCCGTGAAGTTTCAGGACTTTTGGAGCTGTGCAGAATAGGTCTCTAATATTTGCTCCTTTTCCAGCCCAGAATCCCAGCTGCCGGCATTCTCCCTCTTTATGTAAACCTTGTAAAATAAGATAGAATAGGCATAAGTATTGTGACATAATGTGTAATAACAGCCCATAATGCAATAAATATCGATATAAAAGCATGATGCAAAATGGACGTATCAACTCCCCCAAGCTTAGACCTCGCTTGTCCTCAAGAGAAAGCCGAAATCGAAAAATATGTCCACATGTTTAGAGATAGAGGTGTCGATAAAAATAAAATACGGACATGAGGGCATCATGATCATTCTTAGTGCAACAACTTATATAATTCTTGTCATATGATCTCTTATGCAAGAGTAACAATTCAATCACAATTTCAAGTATGAATCATAAACTTCATTGAAAACTAACAAACTATAATCTCAGTCATTGGAGAAATTGCAATTTATCATAACACAGGAAAGAGTCAATATAAGATCTTTTCAGCAAGTCCACATACTCAACTATCATATAGTCTTTCACAATTGCTAACACTCACGCAATACTTATGGGTATGGAGTTTTAATCGGACACAGAGAAAGATAGGGGCTTATAGTTTTGCCTCCCAATGTTTTACCTCAAGGGTAATGTCAACAATAATAGTTCATGAAAACTCACATCCAATTAGCCATATATACCAGGATCTTTCCAACATGTTGTGCTTGCCAAAAGATAAAATGTAAAAAGGAAGGGTGAAGATCACCATGACTCTTATGCAAGGTAGGAGATAAAAGTAAAAGATAGGCCCTTCGCAGAGGGAAGCGGAGGTTGTCATGCGCTTTTATGGTTGGATGCACAATATCTTAATGCGAAAGAACGCCACTTTATATTGCCACTTGTGATATGGACCTTTATTATGCAGTCCGTCGCTTTTATTTCTTCCGTATCACACGATTGTATAAAGCTTATTTTCTCCCACACTAATAAGTCATACATATTTAGAGGGCAATTTTTATTGCTTGCACCGATGACAACTTACTTGAGGGATCTTACTCAATCCATAGGTAGGTATGGTGGACTCTCATGGCAAAATTGGTTTAAGGGTGTTTGGAAGCACAAGTAGTATCTCTACTTTGTGCAAAGAATTTGGGTAGCATGAGGGGGAAAGGCAAACTCAATCATGTTGGATGGTCCATGACAATATAATTTATCTCAGATGTAAGAAAACATAACCCATTACATTGTCTTCCTTGTCCAACATCAACTATTTAGCATGTCATATTTTAATGAGTGCTCACAATCATAAAATATGTCCAAGATAGTGTATTTATATGTCAAGACCTCTCTTTCTTTATTACTTCCTATTAATTGCAACGATGACCAAAACTATGTTTGTCAACTCTCAACAACTTTTATTCATCATACTCTTTCTATGTGAGCTCATTACTCTTCATAAGACCCATATGATCTCTTTTATTTTCTTTTTATTCGTTCTCTTTTCTTTTATTCACTCAAGATTATGGCAAAATAATCAAGCCCTTGACTCAACACTAATCTTTATCATATATAGCTCACGGACTCGATTACATAGAAGGATCATAAAGCAAAACTCACAACTAGATCATACTAAAACTTTATGCTAATAGATCAAGATATTACCAAAAGGATCGAACTAAGAAAAACGTTAAAGATAGAAGTGATGGTGATACGATACCGGGGCACTCCCCCAAGCTTGGCAGTTGCCAAGGGGAGTGCCCATACCAGATACTCAATTCTTCTTTGTTGGTGGAGAGGGTGGAGTTGTTGATGATGTAGGCTTGTTGTCCCTCTTCCAAGGCATAGGCTCGCCATCATAGAAGGATGACCGAGTCTCCTGAATCCTCAAATCTGCAGCCAAACTCATCCTCTTGAATCTATACTCATACTCACAGTTTTGATTTTGCAGGTCATAAATCTGGGCTTGGAGGTGCTCAATTTTCTCGTGAAGCTTGAAGATGGCCTCCCCAATGTCCTTGGCGTCCAACTTGTGGTTGTTGGTTAACTCCGTGATCATAATGTGATTGGAGTCAAGTCCACGCTCCACCATCTCCTGGCACCTGAAAACTTGTTGCTCCATTGCCTCGAGCCTTGTCTCCACGCTTCCGGTCCTCCTTGGTCCCTCAACATCACGGATGTGCAGCACCCACTCATGCATCTCAATGGTTTGAGGGTGTTGCAGCACTTCCACGAGGTAGGGGTTGATGACCTTATCAAAGAACTTGTCCTTGGGGGCACTTGGAGACGTCATGATGATCTAGATCAGTCAGAAAAACAACTCAAAACAAGAACACGGGATATTTGCTGATACGGTGGTCAAAACCTTCGGGAGATTATATAATGATTTTTTACCGACCAAAATACGTATCGTACAAGAAAACGGAGTCCGGAGAGCGCACGAGGTGCCCGCGAGGCAGGGGGCGCGCCCTCCACCCTCGTGGAGCCCTCGTGTCCTTCCCAGACTGCTTCTTATTTTTCTATTTTTCTAAATATTCCAAAACGGAGAAAAATTGCCATTAGAAATGTTTTCGAGTCGGTTTACTTACCGTACCACATACCTATTCCTTTTCGGAGTCTGAAGCGTTCCGAAAAGTGTCCCTTATGTATTCCTCCGGGGTTACGATTTCAATAACATTGGTTTCAATATTTATAGGATTACCTGAGATATAATGTTTGATTCTTTGACCATTCACCAGCTTCAGATTTGTGCCTTCGAAGTTGTTGATTTTATGGCACCGGAACGATAGACCTCCTCGATAACGTAAGGACCTTCCCATTTAGAGAGAAGCTTTCCTGCAAAAAATCTTAAACGAGAGTTGTATAGCAATACATAATCACCTACATTAAACTCACGCTTTTGTATCCTTTTGTCATGCCATCTTTTAACCTTTTCTTTAAACAATTTGGCATTCTCATAGGCTTGGTTATCCATTCATCGAGTGAGCTAATGTCAAATAACCTTTTCTCACTGGCAAGTTTGAAATCATAATTGAGCTCTTTAATAGCCCAATAAGCCTTATGTTCTAGTTCGAGAGGTAAATGGCATGCTTTTCCATAAACCATTTTATACGGAGACATACCCATAGGATTTTTATATGCGGTTCTATAGGCCCATAATGCACCATCAAGTTTCTTGGACCAATTCTTTCTAGATCTATTAATGGTCTTTTGCAAAATTAATTTGAGTTCTCTATTACTCAATTCTACTTGACCAGTAGACTATTGGTGATAAGGAGATGCAATTCTATGATTAACATCATACTTAGCAAGCATTTTACGGAAAGCACCATGAATAAAATGTGAACCACCATCAGTCATTAGATATCTAGGGACTCCAAACCTCGGAAAAATAACTTCTTTAAGCATCTTAATAGAGGTGTTATGATCAGCACTACTAGTTGGAATAGCTTCTACCCACTTAGTAACGTAATCAACAGCAACTAAAATATGTGTATATCCATTATAGGAAGGAAACGACCCCATATAATCAAAGCCCCAAACATCAAATGGTTCGATAACAAGTGAATAATTCATAGGCATTTCTTGACGTCTACTAATATTACCAATTCTTTGACATTCATCACAAGACAAGACAAACTTACGGGCATCCTTGAAGATAGTAGGCCAATAAAAAACGGATTGCAATACCTTATGTGCAGTTCTATCTCCAGCGTGGTGTCCTCCATAAGCTTCGGAGTGACACTTGCGTAGGATCTGTTCCTATTCATGCTCAGGTACACAACGTCTAATAACACCATCTACTCCTTCTTTATAAAGATGTGGGTCATCCCAAAAGTAATGTCTTAAATCATAGAGAAACTTTTTATTTTGCTGGTATGTGAAACTAGCACAACAGGAATCAGCTACTTTGCCATCTGCCACGGCAGACGGCAAAGGCATGGATGGCTGACGGCAAAGGTCTTTGCCGTCTGCCGCGAACGGCAAAAGGGGACGACAAAGTAAGGTTTGGCAAAGAGCTACTTTGCCGTCTGCATCGGGCGGCTGACGGCAAAGGGGCCTTTGCCATCAGCAGCGGACGGCAAAGAGTGCAGACGGCAATAAATGCGTTGTTACTCCGTTAGGTGGTTAACGGCAGGCCTTTGCCGTCTACCGCCGACGGCAAAGCCTTTGCCGTCAGCCACTGTAGGCAAACTGACCAAATTGGTCAGCCTCCCAGGAAGCACAGTTGCCTGCCACGTGGCCTCTTTGCCGTTGGCTGCTGATGGCAAAGAGCCCTTTGCCGTCGGTGGCAGACGGCAAAGAGCCTGCATATTGTCTCTTTTTTTTGTTTTTTTTAATCCAACAATTTTCACAGCAAATATATATGACATATATAGATATATTTAACAGCAAACATATCACATATCCAGCACATAATTCCATATACATATTACATAGCAAAGTTTCATCAACATAGCAAGTTCCATCAAGTTCCATCCATACACATTGTTCCATATACATATTACATAGCAAAGTTTCATCAACATAGCAAGTTCTATCATAGCAAGCTAGATACAATGCAAAGTTTTAGCAAAGAAAAAGCAAGCACTCCATCATAGCAAGCTAGCTTCCATGAAGTGAGTGAAATCTGCAAAATGGTAAATAAGAAAGTTAGAAATAGGTGAATAGAACAACAAGAAGACTAGAACAAGAAGTATATGTCATTTATGAGCTAACTTAGGTGAAATGGATCATATATGAGCTAACTAAGTTGAAATGGGTTGTTTATGAGCTAACTTAGTTGAAATGGATCATTTATGAGCTAACTTAGTTGAAATGGGTCGTTTATGAACTAACTAAGGTGAAGGGCATCGTTTTTTGAGCTAACTAAGGTGAAATGGATCGTTTTTGAGCTAACTAAGGCAAAATGGATCGTTTTTGAGCTAACTAAGGTGAAATGGATCGTTTTTGAGCTAACTAAGGTGAAATGGATCGTTTTTTAGCTAACTTAGGTGAAATGGATCATTTATGAGCTAACTTAGGTGAAATGGATCATTTATGAGCTAACTTAGTTGAAATGGGTCGTTTATGAGCTAACTAAGGTGAAATTGATCGTTTTTGAGCTAACTAAGGTGAAATGGATCGTTTTTTAGCTAACTTAGGTGAAATGAATCATTTATGAGCTAACTTAGTTGAAATGGGTCGTTTATGAGCTAACTAAGGTGAAATGCCACGTTTTTGAGCTAACTAAGGTGAAATGGATCATTTTTTAGCTAACTTAGGTGAAATGGATCATTTAAGAGCTAATTTAGGTGAAATGGGTCGTTTTTAGCTAACTTAGGTGAAATGGATCATTTAGGAGCTACTCTAGGTAAATTGGGTCATTTTAGAGCTAACCTGGATAAACTGGATCATTTATAAGCTAACCTAGGTAAGATGGGTCATTTTGGAGCTAACCTAGGTGAAATGGGTCATTTTGGAGCTAACCTAGGTGAAATGGGTCATTTTAAAGCTAACATAGGTAAAATGGATCATTTAGGAGCTAATCTACATAAAATGGGTCATTTTAGAGCTAACTTGGATAAATTGGATCACTTATAAGCTAACTAAGGTAAAATGAGTCATTTTAGAGATAACTTAGGTAAAATGGATCGTTTATGAGCTAACTAAGTTAATTATGCAATTTTTGACATAAGTAAGCTAAGTACATATCGTTTTAGAGCTAACTTAGGTAAAATGGATGGTTTATGAGGTCAGTAAGCTTATTAAGTCATTTTGGAGGAAAAGAAGCTAACTCTAGGTCATTATGGTAAGCATATTGGAAAAAATAAAGCTAAGTCTAGGTCTTTATGCATTTGTTAAGCAAAACACTAGAGAAACTTACCATGATCACGGAGGTGTAGGAGCGGGCTGGCTCGCGCCGGTAGCTGGAGAAGGATCGTGCGATGCGTTTCTGGAGTTAAGCTGCACCAAAGATCATTTCCAATGTCTCGTTAGCATTATGACACTCAAATGTTAAGACTAGCAAGTAATGTCCATTCAAATTAAACTCACCGTGCTCCCAGGAGCAATCACTGGCATCGGCGGAGCGGTCTGACCGGACTTCTCGCACACAGACTGCACATTTGGTTTTCACAACAGAGTCATACTAGTTAGTAATGAGACTCAAATGTTAAGACTAGCAAGTAATCTGCAGAAGAAACTTACCACAAGGAGCTCGTACATGGCCCTTGCCTGCATGTCATTCCGTGCCCTCTCCTCCTCCAACATCTTTGTCGTCCTCTCCTCCAACTCCCGCTGCCTCTCCGCCGCCTCCGCCAGAAGTTTCTCCGTTCTATCTCTCTCACTCTGTATAGCATCCTGCAACACCACTCACATGACCATTTGTAATAATTGATGGAAGAGCACACAATGTAATGGAGAAAGATAGCTGAGTACGTATAACTAACCTTGAAGGCGAGTTGGACTGGCCGTTCACGAGGCCTTATCTCAGGAACGGAGCTCGACTAGCGCGCCTTGATCTCCGGGGGAGTGCTAGGACAACGGATAAGTCCATCTCCCATGGCTATGGAGCCATGGGACCTCCCGCCACCAGATATCATCAGCAGCTCTGTATCAATGGGACCCTGGCTCGGGTTAAAGTCCTCCCCTTTCCTCGCCTTCCCCTGATCTCTATATTGCACGAGCTTGTCGTGGGCGGAGATGTTGGTGAAGTTCTTTGGATCATCGAGGTCAGACGCAGAGAATGCCTTGACTTTCTTGTAAGGGCCAGTGTGGGCCATGGCATACAGGTCGTACACCTCTGGCACCTTATCCGCCTTATTGTAGCGTGCCTGAAAGAGAGAAACAAAGTAAATTAGTAATTAAAGGGCTAAAGCTAGCATGATGAATGAATTGCATGAATCATGAAGCAAACCACATACCCAGTTCCGCCCGTACTGAAATAAGTTGGAGCTGCCTTGGTGGTGTGGCACACCTTCCATTTGGGCACGTTTGTCCTTGGCCTCTTTGTGGGTGGCCAGCCATTCTTTTGAGCACCACGCATTGTCCAACACCTCCCAACAATCCATCCGATCCGCACACCATCCCGGAGGGGCCTAAGTTAGCAAATGGAAACTTGAGCGCTACGGCTATGAATTACTAAATGAAGGAAGTAAGTACAAGCCCTTAATAATTACCTTCATGTACTTCTCCTTACTGAAGAACTTATCGCGGCACTCCTGCTTGGGCTTCTTGATACCACGCCCAGCGTAGTAGTCTCGAACAGCCTGCACCCGAACCTCATGCCGTAAGTTCTGAAGTAGGCGCTTGCACTCCTTGTGGATAACATCTGCCGCCTCCTCCTCGTATCCCTCCTCACACCTGTAGAATGTCTGCAATCAAATGAGACAATATTGATTAGTACAATTAATAACTAGCTAGTTGAAGATTTTTAATTGTGTAAAGAGCAATTACCCAGAACTTTCTGATCACCACGTCTGCCCTCGTCTTGCACAAGACACCGTCGATAATCTCAACCGGCGGGGCCGGGGCAGCCAAGTAGTGCTCCCAAGTCAATCCAACCTTTGGAAGCCGACCCTCACCAGGCAACGTGACAAACCCGGGAAGTTTTGCTGAATCAGAACTCCAAGGACGGAGTTGGGCCGGCGGACACTTTCATGGTGGTCCCAACCCCTGCAGCATGACAAGGCCAACACATCAGTTATTTGAAGAAATGTGAATGCAGAAGGTACAAAAAGATTAAATGCACTTACCTCTCCCCATCAGGGAAAATCAACCACCTCTGCTCGCGGGTCGCCGACACGGACGGGAGCCGTGTAGCACCACGCTGGTAGACGTTGCCCCCCTCCTCCCCCTCCTCATCAGTCGGCTCCCCGCCATCATCAGCATGGCCACTCGTCTCCCCGCCATCATCAGCATGGCCACTCGTATCCCCGCCATCATCAGCATGGCCACTCGGCTCCTCAGGCTGACCCGACCAGTTACCCCATCCAGACGTGTGCTCCTATGGGGTCTCGTGGGCCGAAGGCCCGTCGACCCGAGGCTCGTGGGCCGAAGACCCGTGGACCGGAGGCTCGTGGACCGGAGTCCGTGCAGCCTCCTCCTCAGACGAGTCCACCCTAGCAGTCACATGCTCGGGTGAAACAGCTGGGGGCGGCGGCGAGGAAGGCGCCGTAAGAGTCACCCTACCTCCTCTCCCGCGACCACGTGCTCCACCTCCTCTCTTCTTCTTACCTCGTCCCCTGCTAGGCACCGCGGTCGACGAAGAAGGGCCCGGCGGTGTCGCCATACTGTCCAGCAACGCTCGGCGGAGAGGTGCGTGTGGAATGGAAGACCTCGCACCACGCGCCGACGAAGAAGGGGCCGCGGCGCGCTCCCGACCAGCGCCCACCATCTTTCAACACCTGCCATGACAAAGAATAAACGAAATTAGTACAACATAAAAAAAAGTACCAACATGAATAATAATATGTATATCACTTAAGTGTATCATCATCAAGTACAACATAAAAAAATTGAATACCTGACACTACTAATAATCTCGATCAGTATCATCAACAAATGCATAATCATCATCATCACTATAATCAATGATGGGCTCATAGGGTTCATTGGCATCAACATGTGCAAGGCCACCTTGACATAATCGGTCAAGCATTGACAGGTCATCCGCAGCAGTAACCTCTTCTTGTTCTGGCTCTTCTTGTTCCTCCTCTGGGGTGATGTCGGATTCATTGTCGCTGTCTACTTCAATGTTTTGGGGTGAAGTATAACGGTTCTTGAAATGCTTTTTGGAAAGACGTGTCTCTTGGAAGAATTCTCCTTCATATGTGTCTGGGTTAATGTCAGGTTCATAATCCTCTTACTTTGGGGGAGAAAGTCCAGCACGTGGCGGCACTTCATAAACGACATCCCAACCTTTCAGATTTGGATTAGTTTGGCAGGCCCACGGTAGATAGAATACTTGGGTCGCCTGTTGAGCCGTAATATAGACATCAGGAACATCTAAATGGGTGCTTTGGTTGATTTCAACTACCCCTATATGTTCATGAGTCCTTCTAGTCTCCTTCGGCTGAAACCAATAACATTTGAAGACTACAACATTCGGTGGGTTTTCACCATAGAACAGAAGTTCATAAATTGCTTCAACTCTCCCATAATACTCGGTACCTCCTTCGCCGATAGCAGATACACAACAATTTGTAGACTTTCGGTCAGCCATAGATAGCTCTTTGCCATAGGTACGAAAGCGATACCCGTTGATGTCGTACTTGTCAAATGAACGGACCTTATAGTCAAAACCATTAGCGACTTGTCTCAATTCGGCGTCCATAGGCTCTGAATTAGCCTACAAGTTTAATATGAAAGGATTGTTGCATTACGCACAAATTAGCGAATGAAATGAAATTGTCTAATAGAAATTACCGTTTGTTTGAACCAAGAGATGAAACCGGGATAGCCGCCTCCTTGCTTTGCGAGAAGCTCATACTCTTCGACGGAATCCTTTTGGATCTCCGCTCCATACGAGAATATGGGGACGTATCGACTGTATGACATATCCAGGAATAAGAGCAGTTCAAAGGAAATAGAAGTTGCGAAACAATGTACCGAGAACTTACTCGATGTACGGCCGCACTTCTATTAGGTTGTTGAAGATATAAAACAAAATGGTCCGCCATTCTTCGTTATCCAAAGATACTGGATGTGAAACACTAGCTGGTGCGAGATTCCCTTTGAATAGGCTGAGGTTGGATCTACCCTTTTTAGGGTCGTCAGCATTGTACCGAGGCTTCGGATTATGCAAATGACGATTTTTGGCTTCGTAGTGCGCTGTTACGAAGTTTGCCGCCTCCTTTGTGATGAATGCCTCAGCCATCGATGCTTCAATTCTACGTTTATTTTTACATTTTTCTCGAAGTGTCTTCTGCATCCTCTCAGTTGGGTAGCACCAACGATTTTGCACGGGCCTCCCCAATCTTGCCTCGGTCGGGAGATGCAAAATCAAATGCTGCATTGGATTAAAGAAGCCCGGTGGAAAGATCTTCTCTAACTTGCAGATCAACTCTGGCGCAAACTCTTCCAATTCTTCTAGCACGCCAGGCGATAGTTCTTTCTGTTGGGGAACGTAGTAATTTCAAGAAATATCCTACGCACACGCAAGATCATGGTGATGCATAGCAACGAGGGGAGAGTATGATCTACGTACCCTTGTAGATCGCAACGGAAGCGTTGACACAACGTGGAGGAAGTAGTCGTACGTCTTCTTCCCGATCCGACCGATCCAAGCACCGTTACTCCGGCACCTCCGAGTTCTTAGCACACGTTCAGCTTGATGACGATCCTCGAGCTCCGATCCAGCAAAGCGTCGAGGAAGAGTTCGGTCAGTACGACGGCGTGGTGACGATCTTGATGTTCTACCGACGCAGGGCTTCGCCTAAGCACTACAACGATATGACCGAGGTGGAATATGGTGGCAGGGGGCACCGCACACGGCTAAGGAACGATCTCAATGATCAATTGTGTGTCTATGGGGTGCCCCTTGCCTCAGTATATAAAGGATCGAGGAGGAGGAGGCCGGCCAAGGCCATTGGTGCGGCCAGGATGGGAGTCCTACTAGGACTCCAAGTCCTAGTAGGAGTCCATCAAGAGGGGAGGAAGGGAGAAGGAAGTGGAGGAGTAGGAAAGGTGGCCGGCCCCCTTTTCCCTAGTCCAATTCGGACCAAAGGGGAGGGGGGGCGCATAAGCCTTTTTTCCTCTTCCCACTAAAGCCCATCAAGGCCCATTACTTCTCCCGTAACTACCCGGTACTGCGAAAAATACCCGAATCACTCGGAACCTTTCTGGTGTCCGAATATAGTCGTCCAATATATCGATCTTTACGTCTCGACCATTTCGAGACTCCTCATCATGTCCCCGATCTCATCCGGGACTCCGAACTCCTTCGGTACATCAAAACTCATAAACTCATAATATAACTGTCATCGAAACCTTAAGCGTGCGGACCCTACGGTTCGAGAACAATGTAGACATGACCGAGATACGTCTCCGGTCAATAACCAATAGCGGGACCTGGATGCCCATATTGGCTCCTACATATTCTACGAAGATCTTTATCGGTCAGACCGCATAACAACATACGTTGTTCCCTTTGTCATCGGTATGTTACTTGCCCGAGATTCGATCGTCGGTATCCAATACCTAGTTCAATCTCGTTACCGGCAAGTCTCTTTACTCGTTCCGTAATACATCATCTCACAACTAACATATTAGTTGCAGTGCTTGCAAGGCTTATGTGATGTGCATTACCGAGAGGGCCCAGAGATACCTCTCCGACAATCGGAGTGACAAATCCTAATCTCGAAATACGCCAACCCAACATCTTCCTTTGGAGACACCTGTAATGCTCCTTTATAATCACCCAGTTACGTTGTGACGTTTGGTAGCACCCAAAGTGTTCCTCCGGCAAACGGGAGTTGCATAATCTCATAGTCATAGGAACATGTATAAGTCATGAAGAAAGCAATAGCAACATACTAAACGATCGGGTGCTAAGCTAATGGAATGGGTCATGTCAATCAGATCATTCAACTAATGATGTGACCTCGTTAATCAAATAACAACTCATTGTTCATGGTTAGGAAACATAACCATCTTTGATTAACGAGCTAGTCAAGTAGAGGCATACTAGTGACACTCTGTTTGTTTATGTATTCACACATGTATTATGTTTCCGGTTAATACAATTATAGCATGAATAATAAACATTTATCATGAAATAAGGAAATAAATAATAACTTTATTATTGCCTCTAGGGCATATTTCCTTCAGTCTCCCACTTGCACTAGAGTCAATAATCTAGTTCACATCGCCATGTGATTTAATAGCAATAGTTCACATCACCATGTGATTAACACCCATAGTTCACATCGATATGTGATCAACACCCAAAAGGTTTACTAGATTCAGTAATCTAGTTCACATCGCTATGTGATTAACACCCAAAGAGTACTAAGGTGTGATCATGTTTTGTTTGTGAGAGAATCTTAGTCAACGGTCTTTCACATTCAGATCCGTTATGTATTTTGCAATTTTCTATGTCTACAATGCTCTGCACGGAGCTACTCTAGGTAATTGCTCCCACTTTCAATATGTATCTAGATCGAGACTTAGAGTCATCCAGATCAGTGTCAAAACTTGCATCGACGTAACCTTTTACGACGAACCTTTTTGTCACGTCCATAATCGAGAAACATATCCTTATTTCACTAAGGATAATTCTGACCGCTGTCCAGTGATCTACTCCTAGATCACTATTGTATTCCCTTGCCAAATCAGTGCAGGGTATACAATAGATCTGGTATACAGCATGACATACTTTATAGAACCTATGGCCAAGGCATAGGGAATGACTTTCATTCTTTTTCTATCTTCTGCCGTGGTCGGGCTTTGAGTCTTACTCAACTTCACACGTTGTAATACAGGCAAGAACTCTTTCTTTGACTGCTCCATTTTGAACTACTTCAAAATCTTGTCAAGGTATGTACTCATTGGAAAAAACTTATCAAGCGTCTTGATCTATCTCTATAGATCTTGAAGCTCAATATGTAAGCAGCTTTACCGAAGTCTTTCTTTGAAAAACTCCTTTCAAACACTCCTTTATGCTTTACAGAATAATTCTACATTATTTCCGATCAACAATATGTCATTCACATATACTTATCAGTAATGCTGTAGTGCTCCCACTCACTTTCTTGTAAATACAGGCTTCACTGCAAGTCTGTATAAAACTATATGCTTTGATCAACTTATCAAAACGTATATTCCAACTCCGAGATTCTTGCACCAGTCCATAGATAGATCGCTGGAGCTTGCACATTTTGTTAGCACCTTTCAGATTGACAAAACCTTCTGTTGCATCATATACAACTCTTCTTTAATAAATCCATTAAGGAATGCATTTTTGTTTATCCATTTGCCAGATTTCATAAAATGCGGCAATTACTAACATGATTCAGACAGACTCAAGCATAGATACGAGTGAGAAGCTCTCATCGTAGTCAACACCTTGAACTTTGTC
This sequence comes from Triticum dicoccoides, assembly GCF_002162155.2. Lineage (NCBI taxonomy): Eukaryota > Viridiplantae > Streptophyta > Magnoliopsida > Poales > Poaceae > Triticum > Triticum dicoccoides. The sequence goes on along the minus strand of NC_041386.1, from coordinate 592,592,152 downwards.
GAAAACCTTTTGCGACAATTCTAGCTTTGTAGATAGTAACACTACTATCAGCGTCCGTCTTCCTCTTGAAGATCCATTTCTATGGCTTGCCGATCATCGGGCAAATCCATCAAAGTCCATACTTTGTTCTCATACATGGATCATATCTCAGATTTCATGGCCTCAAACCATTTCGCGGAATCTGGGCTCATCATCGCTTCTTCATAGTTCGTAGGTTCATCATGATCTAGTAGCATGACTTCCAGAACAGGATTACCGTACCACTCTGGTGCGGATCTCACTCTGGTTTACCTACGAGATTCGGTAGTAACTTGATCTGAAGTCACTAATTGGTGTAGTAGTCACAAGAACAAATTTTTGTGATGAACTACTTTCCAATAAGGGAGAAGGTACAATTACCTTATCAAGTTTTCTACTTTCCTCCCACTCACTTCTTTCAAGAGAAACTCCTTCTCTGGAAAGGATCCATTCTTGGTGACGAATTTGCCTTCGGATCTGTGATAGAAGGTGTACCCAACAGTTTCCTTTGGGTATCCTATGAAGACGCACTTCTCCGATTTGAGTTTGAGCTTATCAGGTTGAAACTTTTTCACATAAGCATTGCAACCTCAAACTTTAAGAAATGACAGCTTAGGTTTCTTGCCAAACCATAGTTCATACGGTGTCATCTCAACGGATTTAGATGGTGCCCTATTTAACGTGAATGCAACTGTCTCCAATGCATAATCCCAAAACGATAGTGGTAGATCGGTAAGAGACATCATAGATCGTACTATATCTAATAAAGTACGGTTATGATGTTCGGTCACACCATTACACTATGGTGTTCCAGGTGGCGTGAGTAGTGAAACTATTTCACATTGTTTTAATTGAAGGCCAAACTCGTAACTCAAAATATTTTACCTCTGCGATCATATCGTAGAAACTCTTTATTTTCTTGTCACGATGATTTTCTACTTCACTCTGAAATTCTTTGAACTTTTCAAATGTTTTAGACTTATGTTTCATCAAGTAGATATACTCATATCTGCTCAAATCATCTATGAAGATCAGAAAATAATGATACCTGTCGCGAGCCTCAATATTCATCGGACCACATACATCAGTATGTATGATTTCCAACAAATCTGTTGCTCGCTCCATTGTTCCGAAGAACAGAGTCTTAGTCATCTTGCCCATGAGGCATGGTTCGCAAGCATCAACTGATTCATAATCAAGTGATTCCAAAATCCCATCAGCATGGAGTTTCTTCATGCGCTTTACACCAATATGACCTAAACGGCAGTGCTACAAATAAGTTGCACTATCATTATTAACTTTGCATCTTTTGGTTTCAATATTATGATTATGTGTATCACTACGATCGAGATCCAATGAACTATTTTCATTGGGTGTATGACCATATAAGGTTTTATTCATGTAAACAGAACAACAATTTATTCTCTTACTTAAATGAATAACCGTATTACAATAAACATGATCAAATCATATTCATGCTCAACGCAAACACCAAATAACACTTATTTAGGTTCAACACTAATCCCGAAATTATAGGGAGTGTGTGATGATGATCATATCAATCTTGGAACCACTTGTTGGGGAACGTAGCAGAAATTCAAAATTTTCCTACGTGTCACCAAGATCTATCTATGGAGAGACCAACAACGAGTAGAAAGAGAGTGCATCTACATACCCTTGTAGATCGCTAAGCGGAAGCGTTCAAGTGAACGAGGTTGAAGGAGTCGTTCTCGTCGTGATTCAAATCACCGATGATCAAGTGCCGAACGCACGGCACCTCCGCGTTCAACACACGTACAGCCCGGTGACGTCTCCCACGCCTTGATCCAGCAAGGAGAGAGGGAGAGGTTGAGGAAGACTCCATCCAACAGCAGCACAACGGCGTGGTGGTGGTGGAGGAGCGTGGCAATCCCGCAGGGCTTCGCCAAGCACCGCGGGAGAGGAGGAGGACTTGGGAGAGGGGAAGGGCTGCGCCAGAACTTTGTGTATAGCTCCCATGCGCCTCCCAACTATATATAGGGGTGGAGGGGCTGGTTTCTTGCCCTCCAAGTCCATTGGGGCGTTGGCCAAGGTGGGAGGAAAGAAATCTCATTATTTCCTTCCCCACCGATTGTTATCCCCCCTTTTTAGGGATCTTGATCTTATCCCTTCGGGATATGATCTTATTCCTTCTAAGGGGGGATCTTGGTGCGCCTTGACCAGGGGTGTGGGGCCTTGCCCCCACTACCCACGTCCATGTGGGTCCCCCCATGCAGGTGGGCCCCACTCCGGAACCTTCTAGAACCTTCCCGGTACAATACCGAAAAATCCCGAACATTTTCCGGTGGCCAAAATAGGACTTCCCATATATAAATCTTTACCTCCGGACCATTCCGGAACTCCTCGTGACGTCCGGGATCTCATCCGGGACTCCAAACAACATTCGGTAACCACATACAAACTTCCTTTATAACCCTAGCGTCATCGAACCTTAAGTGTGTAGACCCTACGGGTTCGGGAGACATGCAGACATGACCGAGACGTTCTCCGGTCAATAACCAACAGCGGGATCTGGATACCCATGATGGCTCCCACATGTTCCACGATGATCTCATCGGATGAACCACGATGTCAAGGACTTAATCAATCCCGTATTCAATTCCCTTTGTCTATCGGTATGTTACTTGCCCGAGATTCGATCGTCGGTATCCAATACCTTGTTCAATCTCGTTACCGGCAAGTCACTTTACTCATTCCGTAACACATCATCCCGTGATCAACTCCTTGGTCACATTGCGCATATGATGATGTACTACCGAGTGGGCCCAGAGATACCTCTCCGTTTACACGGAGTGACAAATCCCAGTCTCGATCCGCATAAAACAATAGATACTTTCGGAGATACCTGTAGTGCACCTTTATAGTCACCCAGTTATGTTGTGACGTTTGATACACCCAAAGCACTCCTACGGTATCCAGGAGTTACACGCTCTCATGGTCAAAGGAAGAGATACTTGACATTGGCAAAGCTCTAGCAAACAAACTACACGATCTTTGTGCTAGGCTTAGGATTGGGTCTTGTCCATCACATCATTCTCCTAATGATGTGATCCCGTTATCAACGACATCCAATGTCCATAGCCAGGAAACGATGACTATCTGTTGATCACAACGAGCTAGTAAACTAGAGGCTCACTAGGGACATATTGTGGTCTATGTATTCACACGTGTATTACGATTTCCGGATAATAAAGTTATAGCATGAATAAAAGACAATTATCATGAACAAGGAAATATAATAATAACACTTTTATTATTGCCTCTAGGGCATATTTCCAACAGTCTCCCACTTGCACTAGAGTCAATAATCTAGTTCACATCGCCATGTGATTAACACTCACAGGTCACATCGCCATGTGACTAATACCCAAGAGTTTTAGGTTTGATCATGTTGCTTGTGAGAGAGGTTTTAGTCAACGGGTCCGAACCTTTCTGATCCGTGTGTGCTTTACAAATCTCTATGTCATCTCCTAGATGTAGCTACCACGCTCTATTTGGAGCTATTCCAAATAACTGTTCTACTTGGAGCTATTCTAAATTGTTGCCCCATAATACGTATCCGGTATCTCTTCTTAGAGCTATCCGGATAGGTGTTAAGCTTGCATCGACGTAACCTTTACGACGAACTCTTTTACCACCTCCATAATCGAGAAAATTCCTTAGTCCACTAGTTACCAAGGATAACTTTGACCGCTGTCTGTGATCCATTCATGGATCACTCTTGTACCCCTTGACTGACTCATGGCAAGGCACACTTCAGGTGCGGTACTCAGCATGGCATACTGTAGAGCCTATGTCTTAAGCATAGGGGACGACCTTCGTCCTTTCTCTCTATTCTGCCGAGGTCGAGCTTTAAGTCTTAACTTCGTACCTTACAACTCAGGCAAGAACTCCTTCTTTGACTGGTCCATCTTGAACACCTTCAAGATCATGTCAAGGTATGTGCTCATTTGAAAGTATTATTAAGCATTTTGATCTATCCTTATAGATCTTGATGCTCAATGTTCAAGTAGCTTAATCCAGGCTTTCCATTGAAAAACAATTTCAAAATAACCCTATATGCTTTCCAGAAATTCTACGTCATTTCTGATCAACAATATGTCAACAACATATACTCATCAGAAATTCTATAGTGCTCCCACTCACTTCTTTGGAAATACAAGTTTCTCATAAACTTTGTACAAACCCAAAATCTTTGATCATCTCATCAAAGCGTACATTCCAACTCCGAGATGCTTACTCCAGTCCTTAGAAGGATCGCTGGAGCTAGCATACCTTTTAGCATCCTTAGGATCGACAAAACTTTTCTGATTGTATTGCATACAACCTTTCCTTACGAAAACTGGTAAGGAAACTTGTCTTGACATCCATCTGCCAGATTTCATAAATGCAGCTAATGCTAACATGATTCCGACGGACTTTAAGCATCGCTACGAGTGAGAAAATCTCATCGTAGTGAACTCCTTGAACTTGTCGGAAAACACTTCGCCACGAGTCGAGCTTCATAGATGGTGACATTACCATCCACGTCCGTCTTCTTCTTAAAAGATCCATTTATCTCAATGGATTGCCGATCATCGGGCAAGTCCATCAAAGTCCATGCTTTGTTCTGATATATGGATACTATCTCGGATTTCATGGCTTCTAACCATTTGTCGGAATTCGGGCCCACCATCGCTTCTCCATAGCTCGTAGGTTCATTGTTGTCTAGCAACATGACCTTCAAGACAGGATTACGTACCACTCTGAAGTAGTACGCATCCTTGTCATCCTACGAGGTTTGGGAGTGACTTGATCCGAAGTTTCATGATCAATATCATAAGCTTCCACTTCAATTGGTGTAGGTGCCACAGGAACAACTCCCTGTGCCCTGTCACACACTAGTTGAAGAGACGGTTCAATAACCTCAAGTCTCCACCATCCTCCCACTCAATTCTTTCGAGAGAAACTTTTCCTCGAGAAAGGACCCGATTCTAGAAACAATCCATATTGCTTTCGGATCTGAATTAGGAGGTATACCCAACTGTTTTGGGTTTCCTATGAAGATGCATTTTATCCGCTTTGGGTTCGAGCTTATCAACCTGAAACTTTTTCATATAAGCGTCGCAGCCCCAAACTTTTAAGAAACGACAACTTAGGTTTCTCTAAACCATAATTCATACGGTGTCATCTCATCGGAATTACGTGGTGCCCTATTTAAAGTGAATGTGGTTGTCTCTAATGCCTAACCCATGAACGATAGTGGTAATTCGATAAGAGACATCATGGTACGCACCATATCCAATAGGGTGCAACTATGATGTTCGGACACACCATCACATTATGGTGTTCCAGGCGGTATTAATTGCGAAACAATTTCCACAATGTCTTAATTGTGTGCCAAAACTCGTAACTCAGATATTCATCTCTATGATCATATCATAGACATTTTATCCTCTTGTCACAATGATCTGCTACTTCACTCTGAAATTACTTCAACCATTCAATAATTCAGACTTGTGTTTCATCAAGTAAATATACTCAACATTTACTCGAATCATCTGTGAAGTAAGAACATAATGATATTCACTATATGCCTCAGCACTCATTCGACTGCACACATCAAAATGTGTTACTTCCAACAAGTTGCTATCTTGTTCCATCTTACTGAAAATGAGGCTTTTCAGTCATCTTGCCCATGTGGTATGATTTGCATATCTCAAGTGATTCAAAATCAAGTGAGTCCGAACGATCCATTTGCATGGAGTTTCTTCATGCATATACACCAATAGACATGGTTCGCATGTCTCAAACTTTTCAAAAACGAGTGAGTCCAAAGATCCATCAACATGGAGCTTCTTCATGCGTTTTATACCATTATGACTTACATGGCAGTGCCACAAGTAAGTGGTACTATCATTACTATCTTATATCTTTTGGCATGAAAATGTGTATCACTACGACCGAGATTCAATAAACCATTCCTTTAGGTGCAAGACCATTGAAGGTATTATTCAAAAATAGAGTAACCATTATTCTCCTTACATGAATAACCGTATTGCGATAGACATAATCCAATCATGTCTATGCTCAACGCAAACACCAATCTCGGTGGTAGAGGGAGCGTGCGATGCTTGATCATATCAACCTTGGAAACACTTCCAACATATATCGTCAGCTCACCTTTAGCTAGTCTCCGTTTATTCCGTAGCTTTTATTTCGAGTTACTAACACTTAGCAACCGAACCGGTATCCAATACCCTGGTGCTACTAGGAGTACTAGTAAAGTACACATTAACATAATGTATATCCAATATACTTCTATCGACCTTGCCAGCCTTCTCATCTACCAAGTATCTAGGGTAATGCTGCTCCAGTGGTTGTTCCCCTTATTACAGAAGCACTTAGTCTCGGGTTTGGGTTCAACCTTGGGTTTCTTCACTAGAGCAGCAGCTGAATTGCCGTTTCATGAAGTATCCCTTTGTTCCCTTGCCCTTCTTGAAACTAGTGGTTTCACCAACCATCAACAATTGATGCTCCTTCTTGATTTCTACTTTCGCGGTGTCAAACATCGTGAATACCTCAAGGATCATCTTATTTATCCCTGATATGTTATAGTTCATCGCGAAGCTCTAGCAGCTCGGTGGCAATGACTTTGGAGAAACATCACTATCTCATTTGGAAGATCAACTCCCACTCAATTCAAGTGATTGTTGCACTCAGACAATCTGAGCACAAGCTCAACGATTGAGATTTTCTCCCTTAGTTTGCAGGCTAAGAGAATCGTCGGAGGTCTTATACCTCTTGACGTGAGCACGAGCCTGAAATCCCAATTTCAGCCCTCGAAACATCTCATATGTTCCGCGATGTTTCGAAAACGTCTTTGGTGCCTCTACTCTAAACCATTTAACTGAACTATCACGTAGTTGTCAAAACGTGTATGTCCGATGTTCACAACATCCACAAACGACGTTTGGGGTTCAGCACACTGAGCGGTGCATTAAGGACATAAGCTTTCTACTGTCCGCATAATTCCTACTTTCAACTTTCAACTATATTTTCTCTAGGAACATATCTAAAACAGTAGAACTAAAGCGCGAGCTACGACATAATTTGCAGAAGGTCTTTTGACTATGTTCAGGATAATTAAGTTCATCTTATGAACTCCCACTTAGATAGACATCCCTCTGGTCATCTAAGTGATCACATGATCCGAGTCAACTAGGCCGTGTCCGATCATCACGTGAGACGGACTAGTCATCATCGGTGAACATCTTCATGTTGATCGTATCTACTATACGACTCATGCTCGACCTTTCGGTCTCCGTGTTCCGAGGCCATGTCTGCACATGCTAGGCTCGTCAAGTTAACCCTAAGTGTTTTCGCTGTGTAAAACTGTCTTACACCCGTTGTATGTGAACGTAAGAATCCATCACACCCGATCATCACGTGGTGCTTAGAAGCGACGAACTGTAGCAACGGTGCACAGTTAGGGGAGAACACTTCTTGAAATTTTGTAAGGGATCATCTTATTTACTACCGTCGTCCTAAGTAAACAAGATGCATAAACATGATAAACATCACATGCAATCAAATAGTGACATGATATGGCCAATATCATTTTGCTCCTTTTGATCTTCATCTTCGGGGCTCCATGATCATCATCGTCACCGGCATGACACCATGATCTCCATCATCATGATCTCCATCATCGTGTCTTCATGAGGTTGTCACGCCAACGACTACTTCTACTTCTGTGGCTAACGCGTTTAGCAATAAAGTAAAGTAATTTACATGGCATTCTTCAATGACACGCAGGTCATACAATAAATAAAGACAACTCCTATGGCTCCTGCCGGTTGTCATACTCATCGACATGCAAGTCGTTATTCCTATTACAAGAACATGATCAATCTCATACATCACATATCATTCATCACATTCCTCTTGGCCATATCACATCACATAGCATACCCTGCAAAAACAAGTTAGACGTCCTCTAATTGTTGTTGCATGTTTTACGTGGCTGCTATGGGTTTCTAGCAAGAACGTTTCTTACCTACGCAAAACCACAACGTGATATGCCAATTGCTATTTACCCTTCATAAGGACCCTTTTCATCGAATCCGTTCCGACTAAAGTGGGAGAGACTGGCACCCGCTAGCCACCTTATGCACCAAGTGCATGTCAATCGGTGGAACCTGTCTCACGTAAGAGTACGTGTAAGGTCGGTCCGGGCCGCTTCATCCCACAATACCGTCGAAACAAGATTGGACTAGTAACGGTAAGCATATTGAACA
>NC_041386.1:592580319-592582007 GCF_002162155.2 Triticum dicoccoides | reverse complement strand
GATGAACCACGATGTCAAGGACTTAATCAATCCCGTATTCAACTCCCTTTGTCTATCGGTATGTTACTTGCCCGAGATTCGATCGTCGGTATCCAATACCTTGTTCAATCTCGTTACCGGCAAGTCACTTTACTCGTTCCGTAACACATCATCCCGTGATCAACTCCTTGGTCACATTGCGCATATGATGATGTCCTACCGAGTGGGCCCAGAGATACCTCTCCGTTTACACGGAGTGACAAATCCCAGTCTCGATCCGCATAAAACAATAGATACTTTCGGAGATACCTGTAGTGCACCTTTATAGTCACCCAGTTACGTTGTGACGTTTGATATACCCAAAGCACTCCTACGGTATCCAGGAGTTACACGCTCTCATGGTCAAAGGAAGAGATACTTGACATTGGCAAAGCTCTAGCAAACGAACTACACGATCTTTGTGCTAGGCTTAGGATTGGGTCTTGTCCATCACATCATTCTCCTAATGATGTGATCCCGTTATCAACGACATCCAATGTCCATAGCCAGGAAACCATGACTATCTGTTGATCACAACGAGCTAGTCGACTAGAGGCTCACTAGGGACATATTGTGGTCTATGTATTCACACGTGTATTACGATTTCCGGATAATACAGTTATAGCATGAATAAAAGACAATTATCATGAACAAGGAAATATAATAATAACACTTTTATTATTGCCTCTAGGGCATATTTCCAACACCACTTCCAACACACATCGTCACTTCACCCTTAACTAGTCTCTGTTTATTCTGCAACTCCCGTTTCGAGTTACTAATCTTAGCAACTGAACTAGTATCAAATACTTAGGGGTTGCTATAAACACTAGTAAAGTACACATCAATAACATGTATATCAAATATACTTATGTTCACTTTGCCATCCTTCTTATCCGCCAATTACTTGGGGTAGTTCTGCTTCCAGTGACCAGTCCCTTTGCAGTAGAAGCACTTAGTCTCAGGCTTAGGACCAGACTTGGGCTTCTTCACTTGAGCAGCAACTTGCTTGCTGTTCTTCTTGAAGTTCCCCTTCTTCCCTCTGCCCTTTTCTTGAAACTAGTGGTCTTGTCTACCATCAACACTTGATGTTTTTTCTCGATTTCTACCTTCGTCAATTTCCGCATTACGAAGAGCTTGGGAATCGTTTCCGTTATCCCTTGCATATCATAGTTCATCACGAAGTTCTACTAACTTGGTGATGGTGACTAGAGAATTCTGTCAATCACTATCTTATCTGGAAGATTAACTCCCACTTGATTCAAGCGATTGTAGTACCCAGACAATCTGAGCACATGCTCACTAGTTGAGCGATTCTCCTCCATCTTTTAGCTATAGAACTTGTTGGAGACTTCATATCTCTCAACTCGGGTATTTGCTTGAAATATTAGCTTCAACTCCTGGAACATCTCATATGGTCCATGACGTTCAAAACGTCTTTGAAGTCCCGATTCTAAGCCGTTAAGCATGGTGCACTTAAACTATCAAGTAGTCATCATTTTGAGCTAGCCAAACGTTCATAACGTCTGCATCTGCTCCTGCAATAGGTCCGTCACCTAGCGGTGCATCAAGGACATAATTCTTCTGTGCAGCAATGAGGATAAACCTCAGATCACGGATCCAATCCGCATCTTTGCTACTAACATCTTTCAACACAATTTTCTCTAGGA
>NC_041386.1:592574167-592579824 GCF_002162155.2 Triticum dicoccoides | reverse complement strand
CTACTATATGATTCACGCTCGACCTTTCGGTCTCCGTGTTCCGAGGCCATATCTGTATATGCTTGGCTCGTCAAGTATAACCTGAGTATTCCGCGTGTGCAACTGTTTTGCACCCGTTGTATTTGAACGTAGAGCCTATCACACCCGATCATCACGTGGTGTCTCAGCACGAAGAACTTTCGCAACGGTGCATACTCAGGGAGAACACTTCTTGATAATTTAGTGAGAGATCATCTTATAATGCTACCGTCAATCAAAGCAAGATAAGATGCATAAAAAGATAAACATCACATGCAATCAATATAAGTGATATGATATGGCCATCATCATCTTGTGCTTGTGATCTCCATCTCCGAAGCACCGTCATGATCACCATCGTCACCGGCGTGACACCTTGATCTCCATCGTAGCATCGTTGTCGTCTCGCCAATCTTATGCTTCCACGACTATCACTACCGTGTAGTAATAAAGTAAAGCATTACATCGCGATTGCATTGCATACAATAAAGCGACAACCATATGGCTCCTGCCAGTTGCCGATAACTTGGTTACAAAACATGATCATCTCATACAATAAAATTTAGCATCATGCCTTGACCATATCACATCACAACATGCCCTGCAAAAACAAGTTAGACGTCCTCTACTTTGTTGTTGCAAGTTTTACGTGGCTGCTACGGGCTTAAGCAAGAACTCATCTCACCTACGCATCAAAACCACAACGATAGTTTGTCAAATAGACTCCGTTTTAACCTTCTCAAGGACCGGGCGTAGTCACACTCGGTTCAACTAAAGTTGGAGAGACAGTCGCCCGCAAGCCATCTATGTGCAAAGCACGTCGAGGGAACCGGTCTCGCGTAAGCGTACGCGTAAGGTTGATCCGGGTCGTCTCGTCCAACAATACCGCCGAACCAAAGTATGACATGTTGGTAGGTAGGATGACTTATATCGCCCACAACTCACTTGTGTTCTACTCGTGCAAATAACATCAAACCATAAAACCTAGGCTCGGATGCCACTGTTGGGGAACGTAGTAATTTCAAAAAATATCCTACGCACATGCAAGATCATGGTGATGCATAGCAACGAGGGGAGAGTATGATCTACGTACCCTTGTAGATCGCAACGGAAGCGTTGACACAACATGGAGGAAGTAGTCGTACGTCTTCTTCCCGATCCGACTGATCCAAGCACCGTTACTCCGGCACCTCCGAGTTCTTAGCACACGTTCAGCTCGATGACGATCCTCGGGCTCCGATCCAGCAAAGCGTCGAGGAAGAGTTCGGTCAGTACGACGGCGTGGTGACGATCTTGATGTTCTACCGACGCAGGGCTTCGCCTAAGCACTACAATGATATGACCGAGGTGGAATATGGTGGCAGGGGGCACCGCACACGGCTAAGGAACGATCTCAATGATCAATTGTGTGTCTATGGGGTGCCCCTTGCCTCAGTATATAAAGGATGGAGGAGGAGGAGGCCGGCCAAGGCCATTGGTGCGGCCAGGATGGGAGTCCTACTAGGACTCCAAGTCCTAGTAGGAGTCCATCAAGAGGGGAGGAAGGGAGAAGGAAGTGGAGGAGTAGGAAAGGTGGCCGGCCCCCTTTTCCCTAGTCCAATTCGGACCAAAGGGGAGGGGGGGCGCAGCAGCCTTTTTTCCTCTTCCCACTAAAGCCCATCAAGGCCCATTACTTCTCCCGTAACTACCCGGTACTCCGAAAAATACCCGGATCACTCGGAACCTTTCCGATGTCCGAATATAGTCGTCCAATATATCGATCTTTACGTCTCGACCATTTCGAGACTCCTCGTCATGTCCCCGATCTCATCCGGGACTCCGAACTCCTTAGGTACATCAAAACTCATAAACTCATAATATAACTGTCATCGAAACCTTAAGCGTGCGGACCCTACGGTTCGAGAACAATGTAGACATGACCAAGATACGTCTCCGGTAAATAACCAATAGCGGGACCTGGATGCCCATATTGGCTCCTACATATTCTACGAAGATCTTTATCGGTCAGACCGCATAACAACATACGTTGTTCCCTTTGTCATCGGTATGTTACTTGCCCGAGATTCGATCGTCGGTATCCAATACCTAGTTCAATCTTGTTACCGGCAAGTCTCTTTACTCGTTCCGTAATACATCATCTCACAACTAACATATTAGTTGCAGTGCTTGCAAGGCTTATGTGATGTGCATTACCGAGAGGGCCCAGAGATACCTCTCCGACAATCGGAGTGACAAATCCTAATCTCGAAATACGCCAACCCAACATCTTCCTTTGGAGACACCTGTAATGCTCCTTTATAATCACCCAGTTACGTTGTGACATTTGGTAGCACCCAAAGTGTTCCTCCGGCAAACGGGAGTTGCATAATCTCATAGTCATAGGAACATGTATAAGTCATGAAGAAAGCAATAGCAACATACTAAACGATTGGGTGCTAAGCTAATGGAATGGGTCATGCCAATCAGATCATTCAACTAATGATGTGACCTCGTTAATCAAATAACAACTCATTGTTCATGGTTAGGAAACATAACCATCTTTGATTAACGAGCTAGTCAAGTAGAGGCATACTAGTGACACTCTGTTTGTTTATGTATTCACACATGTATTATGTTTCCGGTTAATACAACTATAGCATGAATAATAAACATTTATCATGAAATAAGGAAATAAATAATAACTTTATTATTGCCTCTAGGGCATATTTCCTTCACTTTCGCACAAAGAACACAGAAGAAATAGCTGAGTTCTGCCAGTACTAGCCATTCATCCTCAGGGATGAAGCCACGCAACATCACCGGCATTACCCGCTCAATCCATATGTGCCAATCATGACTCTTGAGACCAAATATCTTCAGTTTATCAAGATTCGCTCCCCTCTTTAGATTCGCTGCATACCCATCGGGGAACATCAACTGCTGTTGCACCCACAAGATAATTTCCCTCATAGCTGGCCTTCCAAGATTGAACCATGCCCTTGGCTTCGTCCAGTTCTGCTTTCCTTTGGGTTCTTTCATGTTTTGTAACGGCCTATCACATAGCGCCTCCAGATCGACTCTAGCCTTAGTACTATCCTTTGACTTCCCATCTATGCCGAACATTGTACCAAAAAGTGCCTCGGCGATATTCTTCTCAGTGTGCATCACGTCGATGTTGTGTGGGCAAAGGAGGTCTTTGAAGTAAGGCAGATCCCATAAGCATGTTTTGTGAGTCCACGTGTGCTTAGTATTATACCCCTTGAAGTACCCTGGACGTTGTGAATCTGGCTCGAGAGCGTTTAACTGATCCAGGGTCTGTTGGCCTGTCAATGCAGGTGGTGCAGAGTTTTTGACAACTCTACCCCTGATGAAGTTCTTCTTGTCTTTCCTGAACTTATGGCGAGGATCCAGGAACTGTCTATGCATGTCGAAGCAAGAAAACTTGCGACCGGCCTGAAGCCAATGAAACTCAAGAGCTCCCTTGCATGTGGGGCACGGGAACCTTCCATGCACACACCAGCCAACGAATAGCGCATACGCCGGCAAGTCATGCGTAGAGTACATGTACCAGACACGCATTATGAAGTTCTGTTTGCTAAAGGCGTCGTATGTCTTGAACCCTTATCCCAGGCTTCTTGCAATTCGTCCTTAAGCGGCTGCATGTACACATTCATATTTTTCCCCGGATAGTTGGGCCCTGGAATTATCAACGTCAGGAAAATGTTCTTTCTTTGCATAATCTGTCCGGGGGAGATTGAGTGGAAAGACAAATACGGGCCAACAACTGTATTGGGCTGCCGTCATACCAAACACACTGAACCCATCCGTCTTGATGCCGACTCGAGGATGCCTCGGATCTGCCGCTTTGTCAGCATGTAATTCATCAAACTTTTTCCACGCAACACCATCCGATATGTGTACTATCATCAGATTCCCATCTGCATCTAGTTCGGTTCTTTTGCCTGTTTTGTGCCATGTCATCTGTCTGGCCGTCTCTTCGACCATGAAAAGACATTAAAGTCTTGGTACGATTGGCATATACCGAAGAACACTAACGGAGATTTTGGTCTGTGTCTTCTCACCCATACCGTTGTCTACCACAATATACCTGGAAGACTTGCAAATGGGACAATAGTTCAAGTCCGCATAGTCAAGCCTAAATAAGGCACATCCTTTCTCACAGGCATGTATCTTCTCATAGGGCATCTTCAGTGCATGGAGGATTTTGTCCAATTGGTACAGGTTTGCAGGCATTACATGGCCTTTGGGTAGAAAGCGTCCAAATATTGTCATAATTGCGTCATAGCATTCTCTTCCCAAGTTGAACCGAGCCTTCAGAGCCATTACTTGTGAGATGGCATCCAACTGACAAAGCTCAGTGTGCTCGTGGAGCGGGCGTTTTGAAGACTCCAACATTTCATTGAAGGCCTTTGCAGATTCCTCCATCTCCTCGTCCGGATCCCGAGCATCATCATAGTATTGCACCATGTTTTCCATCCCGGTACCATGCTCGTCGGTGCGACGACGATCCACCTCAGCTCGGTCACGTTGGGAAGACTCACCATGAAATGTTCACACCGTATAATCGGGCGTAAAACCACTCTTCTGCAGGTGTTTGCCCATTTCAGCCTCTGTCTTCTTTTCCCAATTGCCGCACCGGAAACAGGGGCACCAGGTTTTCTTCTGGCCATTTGCAAATGCGGCTTGCATAAACCCCTTGGTTTTTGTGAATCATTCAGCGCTCCATTTGTTCTGACCAGTGTGACCGGTATACATCCACGCACGGTCACTCATCTTGACTTTCAGAGCTACTAGACACATAATAATTATATATGTAATTCACCATGTATATATTAATCAGTTGATCTACTTTGTCAATTTTATTACGTCCATGCAACCTACACTCTAATAGGTAATGATAGGTCCTAATCCCACCCGTGTATGTGTAGATTGGGTTCATTTTCCCATGCTATGCTCCGGATCCGACGCAAAATTTCGGCAGCACCTCCCCGTTGTTCTCCTGATACACGTCTCTGCAATAAACAGAGAGGATGTGTACCCGGAGAACAACAGGGGAGGCACTGACGAAATTTATGCGTCGGATCCGGAGCAAAGCATATGGGAAAACGAACCCAATCTACACATACTCGGGCTGTCCATGGATAGCATTGGACAATTCGAAAGAATCAAGGTTATAAATATGCAAATGCATGCATATTTATGACTATGACGCTTTCGAACGGGAGACACATATTGGTTATGCATACTGATGATTCAATACACATATATAGCTAGCTATCAAGTTTCATCGGAATAGATCAAATAATTAATGGGGGAGGAGGACATGTCATTTGTGCTCACACACGGACGAAGGGGCAGAGCTCGTCAAACGCACGGCGAGGTCGTCGAACACCAAACCTCGCAGCGATGAAACAACTGCACATTTAAAACTACCCGATCAACACAATTAGATATGATGTTTTTCATAACAAAATCGAAAAATATATGACCTAACTAATAATTCACAAATATATGACCCCGTCGGCCTCTGCAAGGCCAAAGGACACCTTTTTGGGAGGTGTCGGGGGTCGGGGTGTCGTGTCGGTGTCGGGGTGCCGTGTCGGGGTCGGGGTGCTGTTTCGGGGTCGGGGGTCGTGTCG
>NC_041386.1:592573410-592573940 GCF_002162155.2 Triticum dicoccoides | reverse complement strand
GTGTCGGTGTCGGGGTCGGGGTCGAGGTGTCGGGGTCGGGGTCTCGGGGTCGGGGTGTCGTGTCGGGGTGCCGGGTCGGGGTCGGGGTGCCGGGTCGGGTCGGGGTTTTTTCCTCTTTTTTCCTTTTCTTCTTCTTCCTCTTCTTCCTTTTCTTCCTTTTTTTCCTTCATCTTCTTCTTAATCTTCTTCTTCCTCCTTTCCTTTTTCCTCTTCTTCTTCTCCCCCTCTCCTCTTTTTTCTTCTTCCTCTTCTTCCTCTTCTTCTTTTTTCTTCTCCTCCTCCTCTTCTTCTTCTTCCTTTCCTTTTTCCTCTTCTTCTTCTCCTCCTCTCCTGTTTTTTTCTTCTTCTTCTTTTTCTTTCCTAAAACTTAACTAAACCTAAAACTAAACCTAAATCTAATCTAAACATAAACCTAAAACTAAAAAAACAGAAAAAAGGAAAAAACTAAATCTAAACCTAAAACTAAACTACAACTAAACCTAAATCTAAAACTAAAAGTAAAACTAAATCTAAACTAAACATAAACCTAA
>NC_041386.1:592558944-592573120 GCF_002162155.2 Triticum dicoccoides | reverse complement strand
GGTGGGGCGACGGGGCGGCGGCGAGTGCTGGGGGCGGCGGCGCGCGTGTGAAGAAGAGAAAGAGAGAAGAGGGGGTGGGGCGCGACCGTTAACGTTAGTGGGGCCCCTCCCTCTTTGTTGTCCGCCCCCCTTTGCCGTCCGCTTATTTTCTCTTTGCCGTCTGCTAGCGGGCGGCAAAGAGGGGGGCATTAGGTTTTTTTAAGCAGCTCGTCAGTGGGGCCCCCTCCCTCTTTGCCGTCCGCTAGTCGACGGCAAAGATTCTTTATCGTCCGCAAGCGGACGGCAAAGAACTGGCTGATGGCAAATTAGGTCTTTGCCATCAGCCAGTTCTTTACCGTCTGCTTTTTGGTAGCTGATGGCAAAGAGCTTCTTTGTCGTCCGCTAGCCGACGGCAAAGAGCTGGCAGATGGCAAAGTACCTGATTCCAGTAGTGTAGGTGGTATAAACTTAGCAACAATGTAATTAGTATAATCAGCATACCATGGAGCAGTGTGAGAAGCATTTATGACATTTAATTGTTCATGAGGAAAGCTATCATCAATAGGTAGTGGGTCATCAAGAACATTTTCTAACCTAGACAAGTTGTCTGCAACGGGGTTCTCAGCTCCCTTTCTATCAATAATATTCAAATCAAATTCTTGTAGCAAGAGAACCCATCTAATAAGTCTAGGTTTAGCATCTTTCTTTTCCATAAGATATTTAATAGCAGCATGATCCGTGTGAATAGTTACTTTAGAATCAACAATATAAGGTCTGAACTTATCACAAGCAAATACAACTGCTAAAAATTCTTTTTTAGTAGTGGCATAATTTCTCTTAGCATTGTCTAGAGTTTTACTAGCATATTGAATAACATTTAATTTCTTATCAGCTCTTTGCCCTAGAACAACACCTACAGCATAATCACTAGCATCACACATAATTTCAAAAGGTAAATTCCAATTAGGTAGCTGAACAATAGGTGCAGAGATTAATGCTTTCTTAAGTATTTCAAAGGCTTCTACACAATCATCATCAAAGACGAATGGTATATCTTTTTGTAATAAATTAGTCATAGGCCGAGAAATTTTTGAGAAGTCCTTAATGAACCTCCTATAAAAGCCGACATGACCAAGGAAACTTCTTATACCTTTGATGTCCTTGGGACACGACATCTTTTCAATAGCATCAACTTTAGCTTTATCAACTTCAATGCCTCTTTCAGAAATTTTGTGCCCCAAGACAATACCTGCATTAACCATAAAGTGGCATTTCTCCCAATTCAAGACAAGGTTAGTTTCTTCACATCTCTGCAAAACTCGATCAAGGTTGCTTAAGCAATCATCAAAAGAGGATCCATAAACGAAGAAATCATCCATGAATACCTCACATATCTTTTCACAAAAATCAGAAAATATAACCATCATGCATCTTTGAAAGGTAGCAGGTGCATTACATAAAACCAAAAGGCATACGTCTATAAGAAAAAGTACCGAAAGGGCAAGTAAAAGTGGTCTTAGATTGATCATCAGCTGACACAGGTATTTGGGAGAAACCAGAATAACCATCTAGAAAGCAAAAATGTGTATGTTTGGATAATCTTTTGTAGCATTTGATCAATAAAAGGTAAGGGGTAATGATCTTTTTAGTAGCCTTATTTAATTTGCGGAAATCAATTACCATCCTATAACCTATAATAATTCTTTGCGGAATCAATTCATCTTTATCATTAGGAACGACAGTAATACCTCCCTTCTTAGGAACACAATGGACAAGACTTACCCACTGACTATCAGCAACGGGATAAATTATACCTGCCTCAAGGAGCTTTAGTATTTATTTTCTTACCACTTCTTTCATCTTAGGATTCAGTCATCGTTGGTGATCAATAACTGGTTTGGCATCTTTTTCCAAATTTATTTTGTATTGACATAGAGTGGGACTAATGCCCTTAAGATCATCAAGAGTGTATCCAATAGCAGCACGGTGCTTCTTAAGAGTTTTCAATAATTTTTCTTCCTCCTTCTCTGAAAGGTTAGCACTAATAATAACAGGATATATCTTTTTTTCACCAAGATAAGCATATTTAAGAGTATCAGGCAATGGTTTAAGCTCGAACACGGGATCACCCTTGGGTGGAGGAGGATCCCCTAAGATTTCAACAGGCAAGTTGTGTTTCAGAATAGGTCCCTGTTTAAAGAACACTTCATCTATTTCCCTTCTTTCATTCATATACATATCATTTTCATGGTCTAGCAAATATTGTTCTAAAGGATCACTAGGAGGTACAGCAATAGAAGCAAGACCAATAATTTCATCTTTACTAGGCAATTCTTCTTCACGGTGTTGTCTACGAAATTTAGAAAAGTTGAACTCATGAGACATATCACCTAAACCAATAGTAATAACATCCTTTTGCAGTCTATCCTAGCATTAACAGTGTTTAAGAAGGGTCTACCAAATATAATGGGACAAAAGCTATCTTGTGGGGAACCAAGAACAACAAAATCAGCAGGATATTTAGTTTTCCCACACAAGAGTTCATGTGGTTCGTAAAAGCAATATTAGAACCTCGTGGCAGTGGAGTCTCATCCCGAAAGCTTGCTTATGATTCTTTTTCTCATCGAAAGACTCCATATAGGAGAAGATGGGCATCAGAGGGCCACCAGGGGGCCCATGAGGCAGGGGGCGCGCCCAGGGGGTAGGGCGCGCCCCCACCCTCGTGGCCAGGGTGTGGCCCCCTCTAGAAATTCTTGCGCTCAGTATTTTTATATATTCTGAAAATGACTTCCGTGAAGTTTCAGGACTTTTGGAGCTGTGCAGAATAGGTCTCTAATATTTGCTCCTTTTCCAGCCCAGAATCCCAGCTGTCGGCATTCTCCCTCTTTATGCAAACCTTGTAAAATAAGAGAGAATAGGCATAAGTATTGTGACATAATGTGTAATAACAACCCATAATGCAATAAATATCGATATAAAAGTATGATGCAAAATGGACGTATCATAAGCCCATACCATCATCACGCAATGGAGCTGACCGACCACCACGTGGTCGGGATAAAGCGGCAACTCAAGCCGAATACCAGCCCGCCCCGCCTCATTATAAAGGCAGAGATAAAACAGCTCGTGGTCACACATATGACCTTCGGCAGGACCTGAACAATAGAGCAGGATATAGCAGATCGATCTACGGACCATGAGGACGTGACTCGACATGTGTCGATGGCTATCTATCAGGACATGACAAACCTAGCCATGCATAGGCCGAATACCACAAACGGACTCCATCAGAGCGACACCGCGATGCGGCCCAATATAGAGGCGTCGCGCACCCCCTTTGCTTCACTGACGAAGTAATGGATCACGAATTTCCAGAAGGGTTTAAACCCGTAAATATCAAATCATACGATGGAACAACTGACCCCGCAGTGTGGATCGAGGACTTTATTCTCCACATTCATATGGCTCGTGGAGATGATCTCCACGCCATCAAATACCTCCCTTTAAAACTCAAAGGGCCAGCTCGGCACTGGTTAAACAGTCTGCTTAAAAATTCTATTGGCAGCTGGGAGGACTTGGAAGAAGCCTTCCTTGACTACTTCCAAGGAACATATGTCCGGCCACCGGATGCCGATGACCTAAGTCATATTGTCCAGCAGCCCGGAGAGTCACCCAGGGAGCTCTGGACTAGGTTCTTAGTTAAAAAGAACCAAATCATCGACTGTTCGGACGCGGAAGCCCTAGCGGCCTTCAAGCACAGCGTCCGAGACGAATGGCTCGCTCGCCACCTCGGTCAAGAAAAACAAAAATCCATGTCAGCCCTTACCACTCTGATGACCCGCTTTTGTGCGGGAGAAGACATCTGGCTCGCTCATAGAAGCAACAGCGCCAGCGATCCGGGCACTACCGAAGTCCGAGACAGCAATGGCAAACACGACGCAGTAAATACAAACGTCGCAATGATAATGAAAGAACGCATGACACAATGGTCAACGCCGGATTCAGCGGCCCCAAACCTGGTCAACGGAAAAAGGCATTCAAGGCAAACAGAGACGGACCATCCAATTTGGACAAGATATTGGATCAGCCCTGTCAGATTCATGGCCACCCCGACAAACCAGCTAATCACACCAACAGAAGTTGTTGGGTCTTCAAGCAGGCCGGCAAGCTCAACACCGAACACAAGGGGAGGAGGCCGCCAGGCGATAGCGACGACGAAGAGGCTCACCAACCAAATACCGGGGTCGGAAGCAATTTCCCCCTGACGTGAAAACAGTGAACATGGTATACGTGACACACAACTGTATAGGGGAGCAGGAGAAACACTCCCTTTGGACCGAGGATCACACTACGGTAACCTTAGCCGAAGTACAAAGCGGTCTCATCAAACCGCATACCTTGTTGGCTATTAAGCCACCGGTCTCCATTCAATAGGGTCGACCAATTCCAGAGCTGGACTAGCATTTCGGCTTTCGCCATCCGCCTCATATACCTGCGAAATCTGTACCGTGCATACATAACTGTGCACTTCAAATAACCTGGGCATCTGCGGAAGCACAATACGGACGGGTCTACAAGTACACCATAAACTACTTCCTTTTTTCCTTTTTTTAAATTACTGTTTATTTTTCCATGATCCTTTGCCACATGTGGCGCAAAGGCCGGTCATATCATGGACTGTATTGGATCTCGGGTTCATAAATTCACCCAAAGGCAACTCCTGTTAAGGAGCCCCTCCACCAAGGAAAGGCGGCGCAGACGTGCGACAGGAGGTCCAAAACAACTTTTTGTAGACCGCACTCTCTATTTTGCGAGCCTGTAAAGTGCCTGTTTCCTCTGTCGCCGACCCCTGGCATGTCAAATAGCCGGCGTTGTGGCGTTATTATCTATAAAATGACAATTGGCATGTCACTCAGGTTATAGTGAATATACTCCATATCCGGTATTCACTTTTCTATAAAGAACTGAATTTTGCTCCTTTTGGTCGTTTCACACACCTACCCCGGCATACCTTGCCAGGGGAACAAAATGAGTCGCCAACAAAGTCCGAACAGCTTCATAGCATACTTCGGCGTCGCGAGTTCGGCCTTATATGCATCAGCTCCGAATCATGTCTTGGGTCAATAGTTGGGTTGCCCGGCTCCTGTGCTTGCTACCTTACGTTCCTCTCTATCGGCTAGGGTAGTAAAGGGAGAACTACTGCGATTATGTTTCTGGTTAATCTAGTCAAACACCCCAGTAGAGAAAGCCGAAAACTAACTTTCATGATGTGGCGGGAGCTGGTCAACCGCTTGACGACTTAACGAGATCTTTTGCGATTCCTCCGTATTATACAAAGGACCTTCTTTCAGGTCATACATGTAACACACCGCATTGGGATAACCGCATACATGACAGGGTCTATATCGTAGATCCATCATAAAACTCCTATGGCTAAGTGAAAGTGTTAACGCCCTATAGTCCGATTGCCTAGTTCACCGCATTGACACCTCCTTTATGGACCAAGACGTTGGGTTAAGAGTGATCAATTGCTTTTCCGAACACCCTCGTATTTCCTATGAGGAGGCTGAAGCCGACGACTGGAAAACTTTCATATTACATAAAAACGGCCGCATAGGAGGACTCAAAGCTTTAAGCAACTCTACAATAAGCTTTATTATTTCATAATACTGTCTTTTACAATGTCAATACATCTTACTCGGATATCATATCTTTCGAACACTGACCCTCTATCAAGCGGGCAGCCTCTAAGACATCTTCGAAATAATGCTCTGGTGTGTGGTGGTCCTTGCCCTTGGGTGGACTCTTCGCTGCAACATCAATGGCCTTCATCTTCGTCCAGTATGTTTTAACATGAGCAAAGGCCATCCGTGCATCTTCGATGCACGCTGATCGCTTAACGACATCGATACGCGGTACCGCGTCAGAAAGTCGCCGCACCAAACCAAAATAACTATCTGAAATTGGCTCGGTCGGCCACAGCCGGACTATGACATCTTTCATGGTAGCGCCGGATATCCGGTGCAGCTCTGCCCATTGGGTCATCTGTTCGTTCAGCAACAGTGGGCGCTTTGACGTACCAAATTGTGACCAGAACAACTTCTCCGATACATACCCTTCTTGTGCTTGGTAAAACTGTGCCGCATTGGAAGCTCTCCTCGGCAAATCCAATAAAGCATCTGGAGAACTCCACACTTGATTAAGTGGGACATAATTCGGATCGCCGAACTTAGTTTGTAATAAAAAGGGCTTACCAGCCACGATCTCCCCAGCTTGCCGGATCTCCTCCCGGGCCGCTCTAGATTCGGACCGGGCTTATCTTGCCTCTTGTAAGGCCTTCTCAAGATCAACCGTTTTTGCTTTATTATACCTCTCGAGAAGTCCGCAGCGGCTAGCGGCATCCTTTAGTTCAAACGTCACCGAGGATATTTTCTCCTCGTATTGGCACCGAGTGATGTCTACTACACAACCCTCTTCTTGTAGACATTGTTGGGCCTCCAAGTGCATAGGTTTGTAGGACAGTAGCAAATTTCCCTCAAGTGGATGACCTAAGGTTTATCAATCCGTGGGAGGTGTAGGATGAAGATGGTCTCTCTCAAGCAACCCTGCAACCAAATAACAAAGAGTCTCTTGTGTCCCCAACACACCCAATACAATGGTAAATTGTATAGGTGCACTAGTTCGGCGAAGAGATGGCGATACAAGTGCAATATGGATGGTAGATATAGGTTTTTGTAACCTGAAATTATAAAAACAGCAAGGTAACTAATGATAAAAGTGAGCACAAACGATATTACAATGCTAGGAAACAAGGCGTAGGGTTCATACTTTCACTAGTGCAAGTCCTCTCAACAATAATAACATAATTGGATCATATAACTATCCCTCAACATGCAACAAAGAGTCACTTCAAAGTCACTAATAGCGGAGAACAAACGAAGAGATTATCGTAGGGTACGAAACCACCTCAAAGTTATCCTTTCTGATCGATCTATTCAAGAGTCCGTAGTAAAATAACATGAAGCTATTCTTTCCGTTCAATCTATCATAGAGTTTATACTAGAATAACACCTTAAGACACAAATCAACCAAAACCCTAATGTCACCTAGATACTCCAATGTTACCTCAAGTATCCGTGGGTATGATTATATGATATGCATCACACAATCTCAGATTCATCTATTCAACCAACACAAAGAACTTCAAAGAGTGCCCCAAAGTTTCTACCAGAGAGTCAAGACGAAAACGTGTGCCAACCCCTATGCATAAGTTCACGAGGTCACGGAACTCGCAAGTTGATCACCAAAACATACATCAAGTGGATCACATGATATCCCATTGTCACCACAGATAAGCAAGTGCAAGACATACATCAAGTGTTCTCAAATCCTTAAAGACTCAATCCGATAACTTAAAAGGGAAAACTCAATTCATCACAAGAGATTAGAGGGGGAGAAACATCATAAGATCCAACTATAATAGCAAAGCTCGCGATACATCAAGATCATGCCACCTCAAGAACACGAGAGAGAGAGAGAGAGATAGAGAGAGAGAGAGAGAGAGAGAGATCAAACACATAGCTACTGGTACATACCCTCAGCCCCGAGGGAGTACTCTCTCCTCGTCATGGAGAGCGCCGGGATGATGAAGATGGCCACCAGAGAGGGATCCCCCCTCTGGCAGGGTGCCGGAATGGGTCTAGATTGGTTTTCGGTGGCTACGGAGGCTTCTGGCGGCGGAACTCCCGATCTATTCTGCTCCTCGATGTTTTTAGGCGAAAGAAGTCGGTCAGGGGAGCCACGAGGGGCCCACGAGGGTGGGGACGCGCCCAGGGGGCAGGCGTGCCTCCTTGCCTCGTGGCCACCTCGAAGCTTCCCTGACGTCTACTCCAAGTCTCCTGGATTGCTTCCGTTCCAAAAATAACTCTCCCAAAGGTTTCATTCCGTTTGAACTCCGTTTGATATTCCTTTTCTTCGAAACACTGAAATAGGCAAGAAAACAACAATTTGGGCTGGGCATCTGGTTAATAGGTTAGTCCCAAAAATAAGATAAAAGTGTATAATAAAGCCCATAAACATCCAAAACAGATAATATAATAGCATGTAATAATCAAAAATTATAGATACGTTGGAGACATCTCACCGAGCAGCCTGTTCGGCCTTTAACTCGGTAGATGCCTTTTCGGCAACTACATTACAAATCCGGGCCTGCTCGTTGGCCCAGGCTAACTCAGCCCGAAGGATCTCGACTACGGCGGCACCATCTGCAGATATGTAAATCTTATTACACAATACTTCGAGCCATGCTTATATTGTAAACATGTGCATATTGTGACTGCCCCAAAAACATACCTTGTGCCTCGTCAAGTCGCCTGTTGATCAGCGCGACGTCATTATCCGCTTCATCAATCTTGTGTTGCAAATCCGCAACCTCTGTAGTTCGGGCAGTTGCCGGGGAGGTCACAGCCTGTGTTCCAATTAATCAGATTATTTCCTGGGCATATCTTTTGATTCTTTGATCGCCTCCCTCGGGAGGCCAATCAGAGTCTCATGGGCTACTATCTATACACAGGTGCATTTTGTGAATAAAACACAATAAAAATATATTACAGTACAAACCTCAAAGCCTCTTAGCAGGCCCATAAAGGCCTCATTCAATCTGCTTTTCGCAGACAGGACCTTTTCCATCACCGTGCCCATCAAGGTACGATGTTCCTCTAAGACGGATGCCTGTCGCAGCATGTTCGTCAATATATCCGGCGCCTCTAGATCTTCGAAAGCTGCTGTAGGAGTACGGCCTCCCTTTGAAGGGATCTGTTTACTCGTCTCTGGCTGTAGACTGGACAGTTCGGGGCCTTCATTGTTGGTCCCCGGACCCCGGGCCACCGAAGTATCACCTTCGGGTAGTGTCTTCGTCATCCCTCGCACCACTTGTTGATCAGGGGAGACCCTCCGCGACGACACCTCGAAATCGTCCGCCCTATTGGGCGAGGAGACCGGTGGAGGCGTCTCACTTTCCATCATCTCTGGGAGAATATCCCCCGAGGAAGAGGATTGTTGAAGAAGACTGTGTGCCTAACTACAGAAAAAACATATATTCTAGATGTTACAAGAAAGGAACGGGACATGTTTAAAAACACCCTTGTTCACTTACGATTTGGCCTGAGGCTTTTCCTCGTCATGGGACTGCGCGATGGCGTCGTCCTCCAAGCCCAAGCCATCCGACAGAGGCATTTTGCCTCGCTTAGGAGCCTTTTCCTCCCAACCTTCGGAGGCGGCCCTTTTCTTTCCATGGGGGGAAGAGATGATGACTTCCCCTTCACTTTTGTCTTTGGACGATGGAATCTTGATTCCCCCAGACACAATCCTCCCACTCTCCGCCTTGCCCTCTTTCACAGGCATCTGGTATGGTGCCGGGGCCAGCATCCTTGTTAATACAGGATCCGCTGAGTCTTCCGGAAGGGGGGCCGAACACCTAATTTGTTCCGCTTTCTTTATCCAGCCCTGGAAGAAGATAGTTTGCTTAGTAACGTATACTTAACTACAAGGTGTTCGGAAGTCAAGTGCTTACCGGAGTATCCGGACGGTTGCAGTCGAAGCCGGCATCCTCCATGGTGTCCGGCCAATGTTTTCGTTTCCCGAAGAACAACTTCCACATCCCTCTGTGCGTAGTGCCGAAGAAGTGTTGGAGGGTTCGTGGTCCTTCCGGATTAAACTCCCACATGCGGCGAGGCCTACGCTGGCATGGCAGGGTTCGGTGGACTAGCATTACTTGAATCACATCGACAAGATCGATGTCCTTCTTAAGGAGGGTTCGGATGTGGCTCTGCAGAGTCTGCACTTCATCGACTGATCCCCAATCCAGCCCCTTATTAATCCATGATGCAAGCTGTAACGGAGGTCCAGAACAGAAGGCAGGTATAGCTGCCCACTTGGTACCACAGGGTTCCGTGACGTAAAACCACTCTCGCTGCCATTGGTTGGAAGTTTCGGTGAAAGAGCCTTTTGGCCAGAGAGTGTTGGTAAGCTTGCTTACTACAGCACCGCCGCACTCCGCCTGTTCCCCGTCGACTACCTTCGGCTTCACACTAAAGGTCTTGAGCCATAAGCCGAAGTGTGTGTGTGGGGGGGGGGGGTCGGAGGAAGGCCTCGCACATGATGATAAACGCCGAGACGTGGAGGAAAGAATCTGGAGCTAGATCACGAAAATCTAGTCCGTAATAAAAACATTAGCCCCCGGACGAAGGGGTGAAGAGCGAACCCTAGCCCTCGGAGGAAGTGAGAGACGAATACGACCCTCTCGCCAGATCTGGGGGTCGGAATAACCTGCCCTTGAGCAAGAAGCCTGTGGGGGATCTCCGCAGTCAGGTATCTGGCCGCCTGAAGCTTTGCAATATCCTCCTCTGTAACAGAGGAAGCCACCCATCGGCCTTGAGGGCTGGGTCCGGACATGATGGGGAATCCTGAAGCAATGAAGTCGAACCTTGGGTGCTAGAACTCGAGGTTGGAAAGGCTGAGGAGAGGCTTGGCGTAAAAAAAGACGGCCCTTGGTTCCTTTATAAAGGCAGCGGGTATCGAACGCCTCCTCATGAGCCTAAAAACCTGCCTATTCCTAAGGAATCTTTCCAACAGAACGGTTGGTTTACCCCCGCTTGTATTGATGAGAATCCCGCAATAAGGGGACATGATCTCTGCTTCGACAGAACGTGCCAATAAAAACCACGCCTCGAAACGTGGAACAACGGGACTAGAAACGGTTCGAAATAATGACCGGGCAAGCGTGATGTCACTTTACAAAAGTTGTCAGCAGATTGGACTCGTGAAATACTATACTTTCTACGGCCGTGGTACGTGTTGCAGGTCCGGGCACGGTCGTTTCGGCCGAAGACTATCTTGGAGTATTCGGAAAAGGGAACCTGCCTTGCAATGCCGAAGACAATCTGCGCACCGGACACCTCGTCATTGAAGCCTGGTTCAGGGGGCTACTGAGGGAGTCCTGGACTAAGGGGTCCTCAGGCGTCTGGCCTGTTGGACATAGGCCGGACTAATGGGCTGTGAAGATACAAGACCGAAGACTCTCTCCCGTGTCCGAATGGGATTCTCCTTGGCGTGGAAGGCAAGCTTGACGACCAAATATGAAGATTTCTTTCTCTGTAACCGACCTTGTACAACCCTAGTCCCCCCCGGTGTCTATATAAACCGGAGGGTTTAGTACGGATGGATATATTCAATCATAATCATAGTCATACAGGCTAGACTTCTAGGGTTTAGCCATTACGATCTCGTGGTAGATCAACTCTTGTAATACTCATATTCATCAAGATCAATCAAGTAGGAAGTAGGGTATTACCTCCATAGAGAGGGCCCGAACCTGAGTAAACATTGTGTCCCCTGTCTCCTGTTACCATCGACCTTAGACGCACAGTTCGGGACTCCCTACCCGATATCCGCCGGTTTTGACACCGACACCCACCCCTTTCACTCGTCCTTACTCCACCGAGAGCTTGGGAGAGGTGAAGTCCTGCACAGGTGCCTGCCGGATGCGAATGACGGTGGGTTGGATTAGCATAGTGGAGTCGATGAAATGATGAGCGAGTGGGCAACATCCCAAATCTCATTGATGAAGATAGTGTCGTATTCCCCGATCTCAAGCGCCTTGTGTAAGGAGATATGGTGACGGACATGCCTCGGGTCCACCTTGGCGAGAGCGAAAATACAAGCAAAGTCATGAGCTAGGTTTATGGAACCCTCGGGACGTGCCTCTTTGTGTTAGTCTTTGGCTTGGGCTCTTTGTGTAGAGAGGAAACCCGAACAAAGGATTAAGAACCTATTTGGATTTTAGGAATATGAAAACACATAAATGGGGAAGACGCATGATTTAAATGTCATGTACCGTATAGAATCCCGCGAGAAGTCTGCAGCAACCTCCTTTGGATGGTGCACTAAAAAATAAGACGAGATATAAACCCGTGTTAAGATTCCTATAGAATAAGGGGCATTGGAATAAATTTGTAGTAATTTTGGTAACTCCAAACCCATGATCCAAAGGGTTTTCATGGAAAGGATTTCTTAGAGTTCTAATCATTCAGAATTCCTATGAAAGTCGTATACAATTCAAAGAGACCTCCTAGGTGGGTATTAAAAATCTCTTATTAGGTTTCTCTCAACTATGCAATCATGAGGTAATCTACACTGACCCAACACACTTCACAAGTCATTGGACCTTATTGCATCGTTTGGAGTAGTACTAGTATTCAACTCAAACACGAGCCAAAATCGCACCATGTATCTGGTTTCGCATAGGCATGGCGTTAAGTGATTGATAGATGTTGAGAAGGACTAGAACCAAAAAGATATTGACATTAGCGTCAAGAACTTGAGACGCCCCTCCTAACAACAATACAACATTGACGTGTAGCACGGCTCGTCACTTTCACAAAAAGCCAGTTGGCCTGCCTCCGAGACTTCCCAACAGTATGCTACTTATTCTTGAAAAAATGTCACTACATTACAAAAGAAATGTCATTATCTTTCGTTCTTCCATGTATCCAAAACCCGGCTTGGACCCTACAAAACGCCGGGTCACATGCAGTCGCGATTAGAATAGCCATTGCTGGCGCTCTCCGAGCTAAAGGTCGGCCCGCCCGTGAGCCCATGACACGCATCACAACCCTTGATTTGTCTCGGCTCTCTCTCTGGCGGCTCCCAAGCCAACATTTTCTACATTTTCTACAGGTACGCGTGCATGGCAGTCGTGGTCTGCGTCCTGACCCCTGCGCTGTAACCTAGCGCCGAGGTCGTGATGACCGGTAGCATTGTCACGCAAAGTGCGACGAGATCCGCGTGCTCGTTGACGAGCAAGCAGAGTAGACTGCTGCGGTACGTCGCCGCCCAGATCAAGATCAGATAGCCAACCTCGCTGCAGGCAAAGTGCGAGGTCGATCAAATCTGCAACCGTATTGCCGGTACACGGTTAGCCGCCGGCGGATTTGCGTGCGTGCGCATGCAGTTCTGCTTTGGGCTCCATGCATGATCCTATCGTCGTCCCTCCCACATGCCGCAAAGGCGAAACCGAACGCAGAAAAGGACACGCCGGCCAACGGGCTGAGCTGCTGATCGGTACCCCGGCCGTCACATCGGCCGAGCAATCAAACCTTGCCGAACTAACCCTGTTTGCGCCGCTATATAACCTCCAGGGAACCCGTCACGTTCCTCGCCGGCCTATGTATGTAGTATAGCTACAGCTAGCACCACGTCGTACCCGCGCACCACCGAACCAAGAACCAGACCTCTCGACCCCACCGCGAGCATGCGCTTCGCGTGCACGGCGGCACCACTCTGCTACCACCTCGGCTCTTCTTCTTCCTCCTCAGACCACGCCGTCTCTTCGTCTTCTTCGTCTCAGGCAGATTCCACTGGGAGCTAGAGTGATTCACTGACCTCTGGCTGGAGATGGGTATAGGCATGGAGCCCAGAGGAGTCGCGGCGTGCGGGACGGTGGCCTTCTCCTGGGAGCAGGAGCCGGGGGTGTCCAAGGAGAGCCCGGCGGTCGAGGCGAGGAAGCCCTCCGGCGGAAGGAGTACTACGCATGACAGCGCCAAGGAGGCGGAGGCGCGGACGCACCAGCTGCGCGTGCCGCCTCCGCCGGGAGGTCCCGGAGCGCCGTCCCTGTCGCCGCCGGCGAGGAGCAGGTCCAGCAAACGCGGCGTCCGGCCGGAGGAGGACCCGTTCCTCGCGGCCTACGTCGCCTGCACGGCCAGCGGCAGGAAGACCGGCCGGGGCCACAACGAGGCCCAGAAGATGCTCGGGTGGGCCGGGCTTAGGTTTGCTCTTGGGCTCGGCCTCTCTTGCAAGACCTCTTGTGGTGTTGCAGAGGAGAGCGTCGTCAGACTGGCTAAAAAACCCTGAAATAGATGATCATTAGATTGACTCTCTCTGGTGTTTTTTGTACTATACGATTTTTTTGCCATTTTGTACTACTGCTGATGTCCTGTGGTGCAGATCATGTTTGTTAGTGGATGAGAAGTAAGTGGTACCAAACAAATCAGAATCCTGGGCTCTGGAGTTTTAAATTCACTCACATGTTTTTTAGAGTGGTATTAGGACCTTAATTCTAAGCTAAAAAGGCGAGGACCCATGAACATGTGACCAACTTTCTGGACTTTGGTGGCAAAACTTGTCTACGGATGCCACAGAC
>NC_041386.1:592550965-592558543 GCF_002162155.2 Triticum dicoccoides | reverse complement strand
ACACACACACACACACACACACAGTTGTGTAAATATGGACATCAGAATTCAGTCTTAACAACCCACCAAGAGGTGGCTTCTTGGCGGTACAACATACGTTAAATTTTGAAGAAATGAAGTTTGGTTGTATGAGCAATGAAAGTATTATTTGTAGCAACAATTTTAATTTATGGAAATTACATGAGCATTTCATTTGACGCACTTGAATGAATGCCTTATCTAACTCATACGGACGTTTTCTGTATATGACGGGGCACATATTTATTAAACTAGAATTTACATAATTTTTTTTAAACATAGAAGTCTTTATCCATTTGTGGTTTTACTAAATAAAACGACTTTTTTCATCAGTTTCAAGAAATATGCAATAGAATTTGAGACCGGCGTCCTAAAAATATCATACTAAAGCTACAAAAATAACTAGAACGGAAATATATTTATGAAGTTAGAACTTACGTAAATATTTTGAACCATAGATGAAAATATTTTTCCATTCATGATTTTGAAAGCCAAATTCTAATAAAAATATTTTTTATTTAGCTCACCTACATCCATACCTTACCACATCTACAAAAAGAATTACTTCCTCCTTTCACAAATATAAGATGTTCTATCTTTTTTCTGATTCGGTTGTGTGTTTGTTCACTTATTTCAGCCTATATGTAGTTCATGTTAAAATATTTAGAAAATCTTATATTTTATGAACGGAGGGAGTGTAATGCAGTAGTTGGGTCGTTAAGTTGTATACGTTGAAGCATGTAAAGATCAGAAAACACACTGAACTACACAAACTAAAAGATTTAAGGGTCGGGCCTATACACAAGAGGGTGCGTGGTCCTTCGTTTAGTTTGCACCAAAAAAATGATTCAAGAGCTATATACCCGCGACAACTATATCTCGCTTAACGCAAGAATAGCTCTCGTCTCGCCAGAAACACTTATGTGGGCATACATTACTGGGGCCACACATGATTAGTGTTTTTTTTGCTCCACGCTAGTTCAGTCGGGGTTTGTTGTGGGGGCGCCTATACCTCGCCTGACGCGACCTCGATGGTAGGCTCGCCTGGAGTGAGTGCCATACTAAGTAAACTTAGGTGCGCGGGAGTCCACTTACTCATTTTCCCTCTTTTTTTGTATCTTTTTTGCTTTTTATCCTTTCTTACATTTGTTTATACTTCCAAATATTCTAAAAATATACAATATTACAAAAATAAACTTTACCTACATTTTTTAGAAATGTCAATCATGCATTTGCAAAATGTTAAATGTGTATAGAAAAAATGTTCCTGATGTTTACAAAAAATGAGTAATGTGTATGGAAAACAATAGACATCAAAATATATATTTTAACTAAAAAAGTCAATAATCTGCGTCAAAAAATGAGTAGTGTGTATGGAAAATAATGTTCCTGATATGTTTATTGAAAAAGTTAACATAAAAATATCTAAAAATGTTGATCGTGTAACGAAAACATGTTAATCATTTTTTTAAATGTTAACCGTCCATTAAAAATGTTCCTCGTGTACACCGAAAATTTAAATTGACTATGGAAAAATTGTCGTTAAACACAAATATTTTAGAAAAATGTCATTTAAAAATTCCAAATGTGTACAATTTTTTCCCAATTTATAGGAAAAAACTTGAACATATATTGAAATTTTTTAAGATGAAAATATAATTTTAAAGTTGTTGATTGTATATAAAATCTGTTAAACATCCATTTTTTTGCGGGAAAAAACAATGTTCCTGATGTAAACATAAAATGTGTAAATATGTATGAAAAATGTAGAGATGCGTTGAAGAAATGGAGGAAAGAAACAAAAGAAACCAGGGTTAAAAATGTCAACGAAATTTCAGTGGAAAAGATAGGTAAAACATAAGAAAACCGAATAAAACAAGAAACCAGAAAAACCAGAAAAGAGTTAGAAAAACAATGAAATACAGAACAATGCAAAAAACTGGAGAAGAAAGCTACATAGGAAAATAACTGGAAGAAAACCAGAAACTAAACCCAGTTGTTGTTGTTGTTGTTGTTTTAAAGGGGGACAAACTAAACTCAGTTAATGAAACTCAGTGAACCCGAATGAAACACAGCGAATGAAAAAAAAAACAGATGAATTGTTATAATGCAGGATGAAGCTTCAGGCGAGACGGAAGGATCAATCGCCCTAAGCTAGATATAGCTCCCGTTGTTCATTTGGGTTAACTGTGTTCGTTTCTTTCAGTTTTAATCTTCGCATCTACTACATTACGTTCTTATTTTTCTTTGAGTTTTTCCTATCGCTTTTCACTGGTTTTCTCCCTTTTATTTGTTTCTTATGTTTTTCACTGGTTTACTTTTTATTTGCTTTTCTTTGTTTCTTTCTCGGTTTTTGCTGGGTGTTTTTGCTTTTCTTTCTTTGTTTGTTTCTTGGTTTTCATTGTTTTCTTTCGTTTTTCCTTCTTTCCTTCCATTATTTTGCATTGGTTCTCTTCGGTTTTCATTCATTTACTTGGTTTCTTTGTATTCTTTTTTGGTTTTTATTGGATTTCCCCTTTTTCCTTTGTTGATTTTTATCGTTTTTATTCAACACATGTTAACTCTTTTCAGTACACATTTAATATTTCTCGTATACAATAGGAATAAATCTTATAGACATGTTTAGCATTTTTCAAAAAAGTTGAACATGTTTCGAATACATAGTGAACATTTTTCAATACATGCAATATATCTTATACATTTATTTAATGTATGATGTACAATTTTTTTGTATACTATAGGAACATTTATTTATACACTCAACATTTAATTTTTCATACACACTCTATATTTTTAAGTATTGTTCGTATATATTATAAACATTTTCCAGTACACATTTAAGATTTTTTAAATGTTTTTTCAAACATGTAATTCACTTTTTTTTAGTTATTGATTAACATACCGCAAGATCACGGCCCCCCAAAAAAAACCCGCCGTCATTGTTCACGTACCGCCAGTGCAGACAAAAGCTGTATTTTTTCCAATCTGCACCTCCATATAAAAAATTTCTTCACAAAATTTACCAAACCTGAGGGGCCATGGCACCTGCAGGGTTGCATGTAGCTCCGCCAGTGCAGGAGAGTAGTACTTCCAGAGGTTAACACTTAACAGACGCGACAAAGAAGACAGGATCGATCTAGCCATGGTCGCCAGACATGCTTAGGAAGTTAGACTAGCCACAATGGAAGTAATTTCAGTTGTAACATCGAGTCCAACTCAGCAAATTTGCTTATGTGGTAATGAGTTAATGAGGAGAGAGATAGTTGTAGTAACTTAGCTAGTTACTGTAACATCACATGTCCCAATGCAATATGAGTCTATAACATAATAAATAAAGCTTTGCATGTTACCACACTTATGTTACTACCAACTATGAAGATAGTAACATAGTCTAGGGATATGTGTATGTTACTAGTATATGTTACTCCCCGTTGTGGCTAGTCTTATGGGAGTACTACTACGCGGCAGCTGCAGCACGTAGGGGGCATTAATCAACCGCAGATTTGTTTTTTGTTTATAGCGCGTGCCGGTGAGTGTCCGTCTGCATGCACGTGTAGAAAGAATGGTGGTGGACTAGTGGCCGGCCGGCCGGCCGGAGCGCACGGCACGACCACAACAGAGCGGGCGCTGCGACAGGGCATCCGAGGCAGAGTGCGAGCGAGCAAACGAACCGCTGCCGCCTGCCGGAAGGGAAAGGACTCTACCACTCTACAGTCTACGCTGCCTGCGGTCCAGCTATGTATTCGTTCGCATCTGCGGTCGATCGATCGTTGGATATCTCGCCGCAGACGGCAGCCAGTGGTTCTAATCTAATCAAATCTTAATCTTTGGAGCGGTTTCGGTTTCCAGCAGCACGTACCATCGGGGCCGGGAGCACTTAAACTTCCATTTGTTCTTCGTCGACCTCCGTTCACTGTCACCACAGTGCCACTCTAGCTAGCTAGTGCAGCAGTAGTAGCTTGCTGCGGCTGATCCGTGCTGTGTGCATAATCGCCAAGAATGGCGGAGTCGCCGCCGCAAATCACACGACCTATGCCAATGCCGCCCAGCAGGGCAGGCTTGACCCGAGAGAGACGGACTGGACAGCTGCAGCACGTAGGGGGCAAGAGACATTGTTGTACTAGACATATTTTTTTATTCGTAAATATATATAAAAATTGTGCAAATTCTATCCGAATTTTAATGAATATCGGATGGTTTACATGAATTTCGTCCGGTTAATTCAAATGCTGTGCCGATGCGTGGTTAGAGCTCGTCACATGCAAGAAATAGCAGAGCTAGAAAAGGGCGATCGCAATTTACCACGTACTGCGGCGGTTACAGCAACTCCAAGGGGGCAACACATTTTATCCACGGGCGTCCGTTTGGGGCAACGCATTTTCTTCTTATTTTCTTTTTCTCTGTACGTGCATGTTTTGTGTTTTTATCCTTCTTTTTCCTTGTCCAGTTCTTTAGAAAGCACGACTACCATTTTTAATACATGTTGTACTTTTTTGAATACTTGTGATTTTTTTGATAACTTAAAAATAAAAAAGATCACTTTTTTTATCATATGTTAAACATTTTACGAATACACATTGAACACTTCTTTGAATGATACGAAACATTCTTTATGAAATTATGTGAATATTACAAACACATGTTTGAACATATTTTTTTGAATAAATGTAAACATTTTCAATAAACGTGGAGCAATGTTTCGAATGGCACAATTTTAAAAAGGGATCAAATATATTTTTAAAATTGTTTTCGAAAGTATCAGAAACAATTTTTGAAACGGATGAACATTATTTTTAAATGTCATGACCAATATTTTGAATGGTACAAGACATCTAAAACTATGCCGAATGTTACAAACATATTTTTTTTGACATGCGTGGGCATTTTTAAATATCCCAAAGATTTTTAGTTGGTAAGAACATTTTTTGAAAGTTGTGTGAACATATTTTTACCCTGCATGAACATTTTTTTAGGTGTGTGATTACCTTTTTTGAAATTTAAGTATTTCTTGGAATATATGTATTTAGAACTGAGTGGTCTTGTTTGGGTCGTTTAACTGTGGGACAACACATCCGGGTGAGATGCGAGGACCAATATCATCGGGTAGGCTCCATGTTAGTGTTAGATTTGAGAAATGTCTTGATCGAGTGCTTACCTCTCGCACTTAACGTATGGCAACCTGTGTTTGGCAGATAAGCATCTCAGATCTCGTAGGTAACATGAATAATCTCTGCAAAATGTAAGACTATTCGAATAGGCGTGTCCATAGTTATGAGCACACCGGTAAGCCCACACTTTTTTTAGATGTTTTTGGTTTTGCAAAATTGTTTTCTAACAAAATGGACACAATGTTCTGGAACGACACCATGCAGACAGTGCCGCATACACGATCACTTGTTACTTGGAACGGATTATGAATATCTTGGATTTGGAGTCTCACACACGTGGCTTTGATGTGTAAGACTTGACCGTAATGGTCCGCTTCGTGTAACATTATAGTATCATTTTATGTATGGATGTAATTTGTGATATCAGTTCGTTGCATTTATTCAACATTGTCCTTGGATCACCATGGCCGCATAAATCGGTGGTTTCGGTCAGTCACACCGAGGTCACCATAGACGATCACACACTTTCTCACATGACAACCTAGGGGGGGTTTGTTTATTCCCTGGTTTTGTCAAGGGAAGTTATTTATGATAATAACTTGTTGCAGCCGTCCCTGCTCGCTGAAGCTTCATCCTCCTTCTTTCAAGAAGAGACACCACACGGGAGTCAAGGGGTTAACAGACAGGTACTATAAATGAGACAGGATCGATCGATCGATCGAGCCATTTGAAGAGGAGGAGAAGGTGTCAGAATAAGCATAAGACACGCAATGGTCTTCGGATATTAGTAACTCTTGAACTTATTGGACGCGGAAGCTGCAGCACGTAGGGGTCATTAATCAACCGCAGTTTATAGCGCGGCGCTCGGTGCTTTGTCGCTCCGGTGAGTGTCCGTCTGCATGCACGTGTAGTAGAAAGAAGGGGCACGACCACGACAAAGGGCATCCAAGGATGATATCGTCAAAGGGAGCAAACAAACTGCTGCCATGCACTGCCGGAAGGGAAAGGACTCTAGTACTACTACTAGTGTACGCTGCCTGCAGTCCAGCTGCGCATTCGTTCGCATCTGCGGACGATCGATCGTTGGATGTCTCGCCGCAGTTTTTTTTGCGAAGACACTTAGAGCGTCTTCAATAGAAAATGAAAATTTAGAGATTGTAAAACAGAAAATGTAAAAATTTACATCTTTAAAAAGTGTCTTTTGCATCTTTAAAAATGACCAACTTCAACAGATGATGCATAACGGAAAGCAACTTAAAAATTTCACATATCCAGCATATTAAATTATCACATAATTCATCAAATCGGCCGGCTGCGGGTTGTGCAGCCGTTCGGTGGCGACGGCGGCGGCTCGACATAGAAGAAAGCGGGAGCTCGGCGTTGCTGGCGGCCGGCTTCGTGCTGCCGAAAGAAGGGCCGAGGCGAGGCGGCGTGGCGTGCCTCCTCTACCTCCAGCGGGGGGTCTTGGCTAGGAAGAAGCCTAGGACATCCACGACCTCGTTGTGGAAGGCATTACGGCAACCAGACCGCCAGAGAAGCTTTGATTCGAAGCGGCGGCCGAAAGGGAATTGACGGTTGCGGGCAGCGGCCCGACGAGGAAGGCGGCGAGGGGGACAGGGGGGCGAAGTTGTGATGGGGCCGTCCGGCGGCGGCGACATTGATTTTTGGCGAAATCGGCCGGCGGCGGGGGGCGGGTAGGGCGAAGTCGCGGCGGGGCTGGCGAGCGGTGGCGACGTTGATTTTAGGCGAAATCGACCTGCGGCGAAGTTGGGCGGCCAGCAGGCGGCCGCGTTGAAGGAAACATAAGGCAATTGGGCGGCTGGCGCACGCCTGGCCTTTTTACATCTCAAGTCGGCGGAGGTGTAAATTTGCAATGTGAGGTGTTGTATTCTACATCTTCAAAGGGCGAAGGTGTAAACACTAATCATAGTAGGACAGTACGTAGGTTGCTGCGGCTGGTCTGTACTGTGTGTGTGCACAATCGCCCAGAATGGCGGAGTCGCCGCCGCAAACCAGCACGGCAGGCTTGACCCGAGAGAGACGGAGTGGACTAGCAGCTCGGACCGGAATACCCGCGTGTGTGTCGCTCGCGCGCTGGCTCGCACGGCAGACGTGGACAGCGGCGGCCCAATTACGCTCCGCCACAGCCGCTGCAGGCGGCGACTGTTGGAGCACACGAGGACGGGCGATGTTGCACCATACGTACGTACGCCTACATACGTATGTGCCAGTGCAATTATCCTTTGCACGTTGTTAGACTGTATTTACATGTGCATATTGTAACGTTGTATACCACCTCATTATATATATATATGTGACAGGCCACCCTTAGAGGGTTGTGCCGATTCCCCCCAAAGCCTATTGTCTTACATGGTATCACGCTAGGTTACGTCCGCTTCCGCCTAAAAACCCTAAACCGCCGCCGCCGCCGCCGCCGCCACTGCCGCCGCCG
>NC_041386.1:592490182-592550285 GCF_002162155.2 Triticum dicoccoides | reverse complement strand
CCCTCCTGCGCTGGTTGACAGCGTGCATGGTCCGGTCTATAATCCGGCTCACCGTGTCTGGACAGGGCAGGATCAGGCGAACCTCTCCTCCATCCAGGGGTCGCTCTCTCCGGCCGTTGCTGGGCTTGTTGTCTTCGCCAAGACGTCCCACGAGGCATGGACTATTCTTGAGCGCTCGTTTGCGGCACAGTCGCAGGCTCGTGTATCTGGGCTCCGTCGCCAACTTGGGGAGTGTCAGAAGCTTGACTCCACCGCCACTGAGTTCTACAACAAAGTCAAGAGTCTCGCCGACACGCTGGCCTCCATTGGACAGCCCCTCACCGACTCCGAGTTCAACTCGTTTATTGTCAATGGTCTTGATGAGGAGTATGACGCCCTAGTCGAGATCATCAATGAGAGGGGCAACTCCACGCCCATGCCAGCACACGAGGTCTTTTCACTCCTCCTGCTTACTGAGCAACGAGTCGAGACGCGCCGATCCAGGGGCAACGGCGCCCTCTCGGCAAACGCCGCCACCAAGGGTGGTCGCTCCTCTGCTTCATCCAGGGCTCCTTCGGGGCAGTCACCACCACCCGCCTCGGCCCCTCCTCCTACTACGACGCTACCAAGGGCTGGCGGTCCACGTGTGTGCCAACTTTGTGGTCGCGATGGGCACTGGGCCTCGAAGTGTCACAAGCGCTTTCAGCGGGGTTTTCTTGGTCTTGGCAATGACGGGAAGGATACACGCAACTTTGCTCGTCAGGTCGCATGGCTGATCGTCCGCCGCCGCAGAAGCCACAGGGACACACTCAGTCCTACTCCATTGATCCCCACTGGTACATGGACTCTGGGGCGACAGAGCACCTGCCCAGTGAGATGGGGAAGCTTCACACTCGTGAACCCTACCATGGCTCCGACAAGATCCACACCGCCAATGGAGCAGGTATGCACATCTCTCATATTGGTCAAGCATCACTTCTCACTAGACATGCCAATAGGAGTCTTCAACTTCGCAATGTTCTTCGAGTTCCATCTGTGACACGTAATCTTCTTTCAGTTCCTAAACTCACTCGTGATAATAATGTGCTTTGTGAATTTCATCCTTTTGATCTTTTTATTAAGGATCGGGGCACGAGGGACATTCTTCTTAGTGGGCGGCTCTGCCAAGGTCTCTATCGTCTGGAGCATCCTGGCGTCGCTTGCGTCTTCAGTGGAGTTCGGGTATCTCCGTCACAGTGGCATGCTCGTCTTGGTCACCCGGCCACACCTATTGTCCGGCATGTTTTGCGTCGTCGTGAGCTTCCTAGTGTGTCTAGTAATAAAGATGTAGCAGTGTGTGATGCTTGTCAGCAGGGGAAGAGTCATCAACTTCCTTTTTCGGAGTCCAGTCGTGAGGTGAAACATCCTTTAGAACTTCTGTTTTCAGATGTATGGGGTCCTGCTCAGACTTCTGTTAGTGGTCATAATTATTATATCAGTTTTGTTGATGCTTACAGCCGCTTTACCTGGCTTTATCTTATCAAACGTAAATCTGATGTGTTTGACATTTTTGTTCAGTTCTAAAAACATGTTGAACGCCTTCTCAAGCACAAAATTGTTCATGTTCAGTCGGACTGGGGTGGCGAGTATCGCAACCTCAACTCCTTCTTTCAGTCGCTTGGGATCACTCACCGTTTAGCATGTCCACATACACATCAGCAGAATGGTTCAGTAGAACGTAAGCATCGTCACATTGTTGAAGCTGGTCTGACTCTTTTGGCCCATGCATCTGTTTCGTTTCGTTTTTGGAGTGATGCTTTCACCACTGCATGTTTTCTCATCAATCGTACTCCCACTCATGTTTTGAATATGAATACTCCCATTGAAGTTCTCCTTAATGAACAACCGGACTACGCCTTTCTCAAGGTGTTTGGGTGTGCTTGCTGGCCCCATCTCCGTCCATATAACAAGCGTAAGCTCGAGTTTCGTTCCAAGAAGTGTGTTTTTCTTGGTTATAGCTCTCTTCATAAAGGATACACATGTCTTCATGTTCCCACTAATCGTGTCTACATCGATCGGGATGTTGTGTTTGATGAGCATGTTTTTCCCTTTGCCAAACTCCCTGTGTCCACTACCGAGCCACCTGTCATGCATTCATCCTCTGTTGCTTCTGACCAATTTGATGATGTTGCATATTATCCTCTATTGTTGCCTAACCATGGTGCAGGCACTGGTCGTGGGGCTCGTTTGGAGATTCTAGAAGCGCCATCTTCCTCTTCGTCGCCATCGCCTTCATCCTCGGCACCTTCTGTTGTGCATGAGGAGCACATGGCGCCCCTGCATGGCCTCGGTTTCCGTGCTCATGCACGGCCGATCGACGTCCTGGCCCGGTCGCCTCTGGCTTCTGGGCTGCCTTCGCCATCGTCGCGCCTTGCAACCCCGCCAACTGGGCCGGCCTCCTCGGTCCCCGTCTCGCCCAGGGCGTCGGGGCAGTCATCACCAGGCCTGGCCTCGCCCGCCCCTGCCTCGCCTAGGGTGTCTGGGCCCTTCTCATCAGGGCCGGCCTCGCCTGCTCTCGCCTCGCCAAGGACGTCTGGGCCGGTGTCACCGGAGCTGGCCTCGCCCACCCTCGGTTCGCCCATGGCCTCTGAGCCCCTGTCGTCGGGCCAGTCTTCGCCATGCAGCCCGGAGTCGTCTGTCCCGAGCTCGCGTGAGGTGATTCCTGCATCTCCGGCGACCGTCACGTCTCCGTCACCTTCGCCTCCGCCGGCTCCTGCTGCTGCTCTACGTCCACATACGCGCAGTCGGAGTGGCATTTTTTAGCCTAAGCAACGTCACGATGGCACAGTTGCTTGGTTAGCGGCGTGCATGTCTGCTGCTCTCGTAGATCCATCCTCTGAGCCACGCACGTATCAAGCTGCTATGCGCATTCCTCATTGGAGAGAGGCCATGGAGCAGGAGTATCAAGCGCTTCTTCGCAATCAGACATGGACTCTTGTTCCTCCACAATCATGGGTAAATGTCATTGATTCCAAATGGGTTTTCAAAGTGAAGAGGCATTCTGATGGGTCCATTGAGCGCTATAAGGCTCGTCTGGTTGCTCGTGGTTTTCGACAGCGTTTTGGACTTGACTATGAAGACACCTTCAGTCCAGTGGTCAAGCCTACTACCATCAGACTTCTTCTCTCTCTGGCTGTTACTCGAGGTTGGTTTCTTCGTCAACTTGATGTTCAAAATGCTTTTCTTCATGGTGTCTTGGCGGAGGATGTTTACATGCGCCAGCCTCCGGGTTTCTCTGATCCGGATCGCCCTGATCTTCTCTGTCGTCTGTCCAAGGCAATTTATGGTCTGAAGCAGGCTCCTCGTGCTTGGCATGCTCGTCTTGCAATGGCTATTCGTGCTCATGGTTTTGCATCATCAACTGCTGACTCCTCATTGTTTCTTCTTCAAAGGCCTGAGGTTACTATGTACTTGTTGGTCTATGTAGATGATATCATTTTGGTCAGCTCCTCTCAGTCGGCTGCTACTGCGCTTGTTCGCTCACTTGGTGCTGATTTTGCGGTCAAGGACCTTGGGAAGCTTCATTACTTTCTTGGTGTGGAGGTTACTTCTCGTGCTGCTGGCCTTGTTATGACGCAGAAGAAGTACTCTCTGGATTTGTTGCAGCGAGCTGGGATGTTTAAGTGCAAACCGACGACTACACCCATGTCTACCACTGATAAGCTCAATGCTGTTGATGGTGTGCTTCTTTCTTCTTCTGATGCGACCGAGTACCGGAGTATTGTTGGTGGGCTCCAATACTTGACGATCACGCGACCAGACATTTCCTATGCTGTTAACCGAGTCTGCCAGTATCTGCAGTCACCCCGTGACACTCATTGGTCTGCTGTTAAGCGGATTTTGCGCTATATTCGTTTCACGGTGGCTCATGGTTTGCATATTCGGCCGTCTGACTCTGGTTGTCTTTCAGCATATTCTGATGCAGACTGGGCTGGCAATCCGGATGACAGGCGATCCACGGGGGGTTATGCTGTCTTCTTTGGCTCTAACCTGATTGCCTGGAGTGCTCGGAAACAGGCTACTGTCTCGCGTAGCAGTACTGAGGCTGAGTATAAGGTTGTGGCCAATGCCACATCAGAGATTATCTGGGTACAGTCCTTGCTTCAGGAGTTAAGTATACCCCAATCACAGCATCCTGTTCTTTGGTGTGATAACATCGGTGCTACATACCTTTCTGCAAATCCGGCATTTCATGCCCGAACGAAACACATTGAAGTTGACTATCACTTTGTGCGTGAACGTGTATCTCAGAAGCAACTACAGATCAAGTTTATTTCTTCCAAGGATCAACTTGCTGACATCTTCACCAAGCCATTGCCTTTGCCACAGTTTGAGACTTGCAGGCGCAATCTTACCCTTCTAGATTCATTAGAAAGTGGCTAAGATTGAGGGAGGATGTTAGACTGTATTTACATGTGTATATTGTAACGTTGTATACCACCTCATTATATATATATATATGTGATAGGCCACCCCTAGAGGGTTGTGCCGGTTCCCCCCAAAGCCTATTGTCTTACACACGCCCTGCAAAACCGCATGCACCCAACGCACGTACATTATTATTTTTCTAATTAAGCACGCCATACGTATATTAGACACATGCACGATACGATTGGTACGCACGAAGACCAGACGAAGATGTTCAGCCATGCATGAACTGATGCCCTTTTCTTCTTGACCATTTTCTTTTCTTTTCTCTTGTTGCCGGAGATGCCGCCGTACGCCGCCCGATCGACTTGAGCGAGCATGCTATTGCTATCAAGAGAGAGATGCCAGGGAGTAGTATTTCATGGAGCTCCAGAGAGAAGACAAGTTGACGAGGCGAAGGAGGATAGTACTTAGTATCGCATCAGGCTAATAAATATTTCCGCGGCGCGCCCACGCTCGCTCGCCCGCATGTGTGCGTGTTGATGATGGCGAGACGTTCAATAAATGGGCTTTGTCCCCTTCTAACCGCCGTTTTGATTTGCTGCGATTTCAGGTACGTACTACTACCTTCGTCTCGATGAATAAGTCATTTGCGTAGCTTTAGATAGATGAATAAGTCATTCGCGTAGTACAGGTACAGCCGCCGGACCCTCCACACGATCAATCCAACCAGGACAGGATCATCATCCAACTTCTACACGCCAGTTCTGCTAAAACACATAGTTTTCCGTATGTAAAAAGCTTGCGTATCTTTTTCGTTTCATTGATAGGAATAAATGAGTACAAGCAAATATACAACACACACGCATGAATGCAAGATGGCGTGAACGCGATGCCGTGGCAACGGGTGCTTGGCCCGAACAAGCAAACGGCACGCAACTGAACCAACGTGAAGTATAACAACCACAAGTCCAGCACCGGGGACGTCGCAGGCACACAAGACGACGCCCTCAGAAAGGGAGACGGCGTCGTGGCGCCATTGTCGTTTGATCCAGAGAATCAGACCTAGGGTTCCCCCTGATGCTCGAAGAGGGGCGCAGAGAGAATTGGATATACCTCCAAGGGAAGGGCGACACTCGCCAGTGTCACCGCTACCAGCACCAGCAAGCCAAGTAGGGGTTTCTCCATGTGCTATGTATGAGAAATCCCAAAGCCACCGGACCAGAAACCTAGAGTTAGAAGTCAAACGTAGGTCAACCACCACCACCACCGGACGTGGCGAGGCGCGCGGCAACGAACTGGCTGGGGCTGCGAAGCCAGGAACTGGTGGAGATGCAGGTCCGGGCCGCTAGGGCCGAGTCTGTCATGATACTGGCTAGCCATATAGGCTGGAGGAGACACAACCTCCAGAGCGCCGGGGTCGGCGTCATGCTGGAAGAGACAACGACAACCCAAAGACATTGAAAAGCGCAAGTCGAGTGCCGTCGGGTCCGGAGTTACACCGGGAAGGGGTCCACTGCAAGGGCACAAGCGCCGTGGAATGTCAACTGGCACACCGCAAGGGGAAACCTCCGATGGGGATGCACCACCGGAGGCACACCAAGAAACCATCGTCTTGAAGTCATGGCCGCATATTGGAGGAAATGAGCGTCGTCGCGACGCCACATTGTGTCCATGGACGAGCAAAGGAGCACACCACTCTCAACCCGGGGGTCAGGTGGGCCGGCAAGGAGTTGTAGCCAGACGAGACGCCCCACCGCCACCATACAGGGAGCTGACGCGAGCTTCACCATCCGCTCCTCTGATGGTGGCTGCGGTGGTGGTGGGCTTCGGTTCCCCCGCCGCCACCACAGAGGGGGTGCAGGGTAGCGAAAGCCAAGCTAAAATTATATATGAATTTCAGTTCTACTCCGTCCGTTCCATAATCTTACATTATGGGACGGAGGGAGTAGTATTTGTTTGTAGTAGTGTTGCATTTTATTTTATTTTTGCTCTGCCGTTGCCGTGACCTGATGCTGAGAGCCAAGGCTTAGCCTTTCTTGATTTCCTTTCCCCAAAGGAGAACCATCTCGCTAACAACATGTTCAAACTTTCATTGAGTGGTAGCAGTACTACTACCACTGCCACTTCTTTTCGATGATGATAAAAGTATAACAGTACTAGCCAGTCTACTGTCCCTATTACTCTGTTAGCAGCACTACCGTCCTTAACCTAGCAATTAACTAATCAACTGCTACTACAACCACAACATAGCATGGTGTGATTCAAAGAAGGTGTCACTCTACTGCCTCTTTGACCCCCCTAACCAAAGCAATATGCAAGCACATGATTAGAAAGTGCACCCTAAACTAATCAGCCTTGTCCTTTTACCAGCTGCACAGAGCCTCCTTGCTTTGCCTTTGCTCTCCATCTGGAACTCCTCAATGCGCATGCTGCTCAGATTCCAAATGTGGATTGTGGTGCCGATTGATTAATTTTTGTGCACCACGGACGAATTGAATTGAATCCCACAACAGAGAGACAATGGTGCCCATTTCTTCATTTGGCCACGCAGCTTTGATCTTCTGGCCTCC
Organism: Triticum dicoccoides; assembly: GCF_002162155.2. Lineage (NCBI taxonomy): Eukaryota > Viridiplantae > Streptophyta > Magnoliopsida > Poales > Poaceae > Triticum > Triticum dicoccoides. The sequence goes on along the minus strand of NC_041386.1, from coordinate 592,543,326 downwards.
GGGCCACAGATTTTAATTGTCCACAAGCACAAAGTGTTTTGCATGAATACTGACAATCCTACGCATTGATTTGCTAGTCTTGTTAGATGCTGCCGGTGAGGTTGTTATTAACAAAGAAGAGAGCTTGCCTTTTTGCCACTCACTGTATGTGTACGGCTCAGCAGATTGTGACGGTTTTCGGTCGCTTTTTCGTTAATTAACTGGACAATTCTCTTATGTTTGATTGCTCCGTCTACGAAAACCAGTGCACTACTTGAAGTAGCTTCTCTTTTAGCAGAATAAACAACATGGAACCCCAAGGAGCAGAGCAGACCAAGACTTTGGAGCTGGGGAACAAAGCAAAATGATCTTCACATCAAGCCTCACATTACACAGATCCTCTCTCCGGTAGCACTACCTCCCTAGTAGTAAAATTTTAACCACCCCACAAACCCTCTCAATTTGACTGTCTGGTCAACGAGATGTTGGTGAAAATGTAGAGTGTGAGGCGAGCATGTCACAGACGGTCTCCCTCCTGATCTCCTCGAAGATGAGGGTCTCAATCCTGGCGCCGATCTCCCTGACCTCCGGCAGGAGCCCCCTCCATTGCTGCCCGGACTCTGACAGGTCCAGCTCCACCATCCCGGGGATCTTGTAGATGTCCCCGGCGATCCTCTCCCACGACGAGATCTGCTCCTCGACGCACTTGCCGCCGCGGTTGCCGGCCGTCTCCTCGTCCTCTTCCTCCGTCGTCTCCATTGCAAGAGCCTTGCCGTCGTGGACGTTGTAGGTGAAGCACGGCGAGGTGGGGCCGTGGAAGTCTGAGGATGGAGCTGAGGGTGAGCTCCCGGAGGTTGATGGCTTCTCGTCCTCCTCCCCTGTTGTCCAAAGAACAGAGCAAAACAAACAAGAAAGACAAAATCAGCCTACTGGGATTTTAACACGAGACTGGGTCCATGGCGCGACGATTAATTGAGGCCGGAGAGCTTACAACGAGGATGCACCGGAGAGTCGTCGTCGGAGTGCAGCTCCAGGACGGAGACCGGGCTGAGCTGCCGCGACGAGTCGATCTCCATGTCCGTCTTCCACCTCGCTCCTCCCTGCCGCTCATACCCGTCGTCGTCGTCAAACTCCATGGCACAGGCATCGCATTCGCCGCTGTAGACGGCGGACCGCCGCAGCCGGCGGAACTCGCGGTCGCCGACGCCGGTGAAGCACCCGCCGCCAAGATTTTCCCAGCGCAACACACTCCTCACGGCCTTGCCGCACAGCACCTTGCTCAGCGCGGACCTCAGGCCGCTAATGCCGCCGCTCCTCTTCTTGAAGCCGTGGTTGCAGAGCCTGAGCAGCCGCTGGCACGCGGCCACGGGGCAGCAAGACCCTCCTCCTCCCCCGCCACGGCCGCGCCGCGGCCTCCGAATCTTGGCGGCCTCGACGAGGAACGGCTCCTGCTGCTCCTGGAGCAGCTCCGACAGCCTCCTCCCGGCGGCCATTGCCGCTCCCGGTCAGCTCCCGCCCCTTCTTGGACCCGCACACAACCACCGAAACAAAGAACCCGTGGCTCACTGACTAAGAAGACGAGGAGGTGGCGGCAATGCCGGTCTGCTCAGTGCATTGCGAGGGGGTGGCTCTGTCCGTCCATTGAAGCGGAGGCGGAGGCGGTGATTGGGGGTTGGGGAGGGTCAGTGCGTGGGTTCTCTTGTACGCATGTGTGGGAGGTGAAGCCAAGATGGAGTGGAAGGGAGGGAAGGGATCATAGTATTCTCATATGCTGGGCCGGCTGGGGGATGGAGAAGGAGGCGCTGTGTCGTGCAGTGTGTCGATCGGGGTCCCCGGGAGGGACACGGTTGTTAATGTTGGGTAGTGCAAAGGAGTGAGGGTGTGGGTGGTGCTCCCCAAGGAGAAGATTCAAAGCCTTCCCTCAAGTTTACACTCTTGATCTGAGGTTTACACCCCCAAACCTCTCGTCAGTGAACAGGAACCGGCGCAAGGGCTGCTCCCACCACTACCACGGTACCGCCTTCTCTCCCGCCCAGCTGGTTGCACAGCACAGGGCTCCATCTCCATGCCCGCTCCACCAATAGCTCGCGAATGATGGCACGGCCCTGCGACCCTCTGGTTAACTTTTGTGGTACACAGACCGAAGCCATGGCCATGAAGCCTGTGAGTCCTCCTCCTCATTGGGGAGCCGGGGGCCCTTTCTGTTGCGGCCACTACAAATTTATTACCAGTAGGCAGGGCAGGGCAGGGCAGGCAGCTGAAAGTTCCAAGGAGTGATGGACGCACAGCTCAACGCGACAGGATCAAACACGGCAGCGGCTGATGCTTGCACCAGTCGCCCTTGTCCTAGTATCATTTTTCAAAGACGTAATAGCACCCGAGGTACCCTAACTTGCACAGAACGTGATGATTTAGTTCCAAACTTACAAAACTTGACTCCACCATACCCCAACTTGCATTAAATGTGATGATTTGGTCCCGGCCTATCACAGCTTGGCAAGGGGCTTGACCGGTCTTCGTCCGCACTTTTGCAGGAAACACCCTGTCGTCTTCTCTAATTAACCCGCACACTGGATGTTAAGGTGCAATTAACTGCATATCTCCCGGTGGATGGTGCTGGGCCATCCGACCTGCCCGATCACGATGCAGGAGCTCATCGCCACCTGGTTCTCCCGCCGGTACACCCTTCAAAAGCGCTCGGACACTACCACGGCCGCACCGCGGACCCTTGTCCATGCTCCCCCTATTTACTCGATAAATTAGTAAAATTACTCGGGGATGCGTTCTCTGTTGCTCCATTACTTATCTCCCTGGAACCCTCGCGACACCTGCAGCGGCCACGACGGCACCCCTGCGTCGGAGCCCCCTCCGCAGGGAGGGCTCCCGAGGAGCCGAGGTCAGTGTTAGACTATGTATAGCTTCTGTACCTATGTACGTATTGTAACAGAACCATTATATATAATGAGATAAGCCACCCCTAGAGGGTTGTGCTGGTTCTCAAAACTTATTGTCTTACATGGTATCACGCTAGGTTACGATCGCTTCCGCTTCTAAACCCTAATACCCGCACCGCCGCCGCAGCCGCCGCCGCCTTCACCGCCGCCGCCGCGCCACCGATCGCGCCGCCGCCATGTCGAGCGCCGCCACCACCGGTTCCACTGCTGCAGGCTTCCTCCCGACCTCTCTTGCGGCTCTGCTCAACCTCCCGCTCGATGCCGTCTCCGTTCCCGCTCCGATCGGGACAAGGAGCATCGGCTCTGTCTTCTCCACGCCGCCGGCGCCCTCGCTCGGGCGTGATCTCGTGGTCCACACCGCGGCGCCGCCGTCCGCTGCGGACTCCGCAGGCGTCGTCCCGCCGCTCCTGCCGCAAGCGGATCACACCGCCCCGCTGGCGGGGTTGGCGGCGTCCGCCCCGGCCGCGGGCCTTGCGGCGTCCGCACCGGCTGTGAGCTTTGCGGCGCCCGCCCTGGCTGCGGTCCCGCCTCCTCCCGCATCGGCTTCGGTGCCTCCGGCTGCCTCCATGGTGTTTGCACCCCAGGCAGCCTCCTCGATGGGATCGTCTTCGCCGCCGCCGTTTCACTTCGGTCATCTCATCACCATCAAGCTCTCCGCCGACAACTACATCTTCTGGAGTGCGCAGGTTCTCCCGCTCTTGGGGAGTCACTACCTGCTAGGCTACGTCGACGGATCGCTTCCCTGCCCACCCGCGCTGGTAGACAGCGTGCACGGTCCGGTCTACAATCCGGCCCATCGCGTCTGGACGGGGCAGGACCAGGCGAACCTCTCCTCCATCCAGGGGTCGCTCTTGCCGGCAGTTGCCGGCCTTGTTGTCTTCGCGAAGACGTCTCATGAGGCCTGGACCATCCTTGAGCGCACCTTTGCAGCGCAGTCCCAGGCTCGTGTCTCTGCACTCCGTCGTCAGCTTGGAGAGTGTCAGAAGCTTGACTCCACTGCCACTGAGTTCTACAACAAGGTCAAGGGCCTCGCCGACACATTGGCCTCCATTGGACAGCCCCTAACCGACTCCGAGTTCAACTCGTTTATTGTCAATGGTCTTGATGAGGAGTATGATGCCTTAGTCGAGATCATCAACGAGCGGGGCAACTCGACACCCATGCTGGCACACGAGGTTTTCTCTCGGCTCCTTCTCACTGAGCAACGGGTCGAGACTCGCCGCACCAGGGGCACTGGCTCCCTCTCGGCCAACGCCGCCACCAAGGGTGGCCGTTCTTCTTCATCACCCCGGTCTCCCTTGGGGCTGCCACCGTCGCCCGCCTCGGCCCCCCCACCTACTGCGACCTTACCGGGGGCTGGTGGTCCACGTGTGTGCCAGCTTTGTGGCCGCGATGGGCACTGGGCCTCCAAGTGTCGTAAGCGCTTCCAGCGAAGCTTCCTTGGTCTTGGCAATGACGGCAAAGATACACACAACAATGCCCGTCAGGTCGCCATGGCTGATCGTCCCGCGCCGCAGAAGCAACAGGGACACACTCAGTCCTACTCCATCGATCCACACTGGTACATGGACTCTGGGGCGACAGAGCATCTGACCAGCGAGATGGGGAAGCTTCACACTCGTGAACCCTATCATGGCTCCGACAAGATCCACACCGCCAATGGAGCAGGTATGCACATCTCTCATATTGGTCAAGCATCTCTTCTCACTAGACATGCCAATAGGAGTCTTCAGCTTCACAATGTTCTTCGAGTTCCATCTGTGACCCGTAATCTTCTTTCAGTTCCTAAACTCACACGTGATAATAATGTGCTTTGTGAATTTCACCCTTTTGATCTTTTTATTAAGGATCAGGGCACGAGGGACATTCTTCTTAGTGGGCGGTTGTGCCAGGGCCTCTACCGTCTGGAGCATCCTGGTGTCGCCCGTGTTTTCAGTGGAGTTCGGGTCTCTCCGTCACAGTGGCATGCTCGTCTTGGTCACCCGGCCACACCTATTGTCCGTCATATTTTGCGTTGTCATGAGCTTCCTAGTTTGTCTAGTAATAAAGATGTAGCAGTGTGTGATGCTTGTCAGCAGGGGAAGAGTCATCAACTTCCTTTTTCGGAGTCCAGTCGTGAGGTGAAACATCCTTTAGAACTTGTGTTTTCAGATGTATGGGGTCCTACTCAGACTTCTGTCAGTGTTCATAATTACTATATCAGTTTCGTTGATGCTTATAGTCGCTTTACCTGGCTTTACCTTATTAAACGCAAATCTGATGTGTTTGATATTTTTGTTCAGTTTCAAAAACATGTTGAACGTCTTCTCAAGCACAAAATTGTTCATGTCCAGTCGGACTGGGGGGCGAGTATCGCAACCTCAACTCCTTCTTTCAGTCGCTTGGGATAGCTCATCGTTTAGCATGTCCACATACACATCAGCAGAATGGTTCAGTCGAACGTAAGCATCGTCATATTGTTGAAGCTGGTCTTACTCTTTTGGCCCATGCATCTGTTCCGTTTCGGTTTTGGAGTGATGCTTTCACCACTGCATGCTTTCTCATCAACCGTACTCCCACTCGTGTTTTAAACATGAAGACTCCCATTGAGGTTCTCCTTAATGAACAACCTGATTATACCTTTTTCAAGGTATTTGGGTGTGCTTGCTGGCTGCATCTTCGTCCATATAATAAGCGCAAGCTTGAGTTCCGTTCTAAGAAGTGTGTTTTTCTTGGCTATAGCTCTCTTCATAAAGGTTACAAATGTCTTCATGTTCCCACTAATCGTGTCTATATATCTCGGGACGTCGTGTTTGATGAGCATGTTTTTCCCTTTGCCAAACTTCCTGTGTCCACTGTCGAACCACCATCTCTGCATTCATCCTCTGTTGCTTCTGACCAATTTGATGATGTTGCATATTCTCCTTTGCTGTTACCTAACCATGGTGCAGGAACCGGACGTGGGGCTCGTTTGGAGCTGTTGGAGGATTCACCATCATCATCACCGCCTTTTGATGGGCACGTTGATCGCCCTATGTTGCATGGCATCAATTCGCGTGCCCATGCATGGTCACCCGAAGAGCCCGTCGCGCCGAGCATCTCCACTGCTCGGTCCGTTACGCCAGCGACCGCCGAGTCTCCAGCGGCTCGGCCCTCTTCGCCAGCAGCCGTCGAGTCTTCAGCGGCTCGGCCTGTCACGCCGTCTTCGCCCGCGGCTCGGCCCGTCACGCCGTCTTCGCCTGCAGCTCGGGTCCGCGACGCTGTCCTCACGTCGCCTTCATCCGCGGATCGGCCCGCGACACCGGCCGCGCCACGGCCCACTATGCCGGGCTCGCCATCGGCCCGGTCTGTGACGCCGGCATCGCCAGCTGCTTCGTCTGCTCTGCCGGTTTCGCCGGTGGGCGACCTTCTTCGCCGACCGAGCCCGAGGCTACTGTGTCTGGCTCCTCGTCACCGGCTGACTCGTCAACGTCGCCGTCCTCCAGCCCGTTGCAGGCTGCTCCGTCGACCTTGGTGGTTCCTGTGTTCCGACCACATACACGCAGTCGCAGTGGCATTTTCAAACCTAAGGAACGTAAGGATGGTACGGTTGCTTGGTTGGCTGCTTATTTGGCTGCTGCTGTTGCGGATCCATCTTCTGAGCCTCGCTCATATCAGGCTGCCCTGCGCATTCCACATTGGCGAGAGGCTATGGAGCAGGAGTTTCATGCTCTCCTTCGTAACAAGACATGGACTCTCGTTCCTCCACCACCACGGGTAAATATTATTGACTCAAAATGGGTATTCAAAGTGAAGAAGCATTCGGATGGATCTATTGAGCGTTACAAAGCGCGACTTGTTGCTCGCGGTTTTCGGCAGCGCCATGGTCTTGACTATGAGGACACCTTCAGTCCTGTCGTCAAGCCTACCACTATTCGGCTTCTTCTCTCCATTGCTGTTTCTCGTGGTTGGTCACTTCGTCAACTTGATGTGCAGAATGCTTTTCTACATGGTTTTTTGGAGGAAGAGGTTTATATGAAACAGCCGCCTGGTTTCTCTGATCCTGATCGTCCTGACTATATTTGTCGTCTCTCCAAAGCACTATATGGTTTGAAGCAAGCTCCTCATGCCTGGCATGCCCGCCTTGCCTCTGCCCTTCGTGCTCATGGGTTTGTGCCGTCCACTGCTGACACTTCATTATTTCTTCTACAGAAGCCAGAAGTCACTATGTATCTTTTGGTATATGTCGATGATATTATCCTTGTCAGCTCTTCTCAGTATGTTGCTGATGCTCTTGTCTGCTCTCTTGGTGCTGATTTTGCGGTCAAAGATCTTGGGAAGCTTCACTACTTTCTTGGAGTTGAGGTCACTTCTCGTCCTACTGGTCTTGTCCTTACGCAGAAGAAGTACTCCTTGGAGTTGTTACAAAGAGAGGGCATGCTGAAGTGCAAACCGACCACCACACCTATGTCGTCTACTGACAAGATAACAGCTGTTGATGGTGAGCTTTTGTCTCCTGCGGATGCCACAGAGTACAGGAGCATTGTTGGTGGACTTCAGTACTTGACGATCACGAGACCAGATATCTATTATGCTGTTAACAGGGTTTGTCAGTATCTTCAGGCTCCCAGAGATACTCATTGGGCTGCTGTTAAACGCATTCTTCGTTATGTTCAGTTCACCCTGACATTTGGTATGCATATTCAGCCGACTTCCTCTCGGGTCCTTTCGGCCTTCTCTGATGCAGATTGGGCTGGTAGCCCAGATGACAGGCGATCCACGGGGGGTTATGCAGTATTCTTTGGCCCTAATTTGATCGCCTGGAGTGCTCGGAAACAGGCTACTGTGTCACGTAGCAGTACTGAAGCTGAGTACAAGGCTGTGGCTAATGCTACTGCAGAGATTATTTGGGTGCAGTCTTTGCTTCAGGAGTTGGGTTTGTCTCAACCACAGCCTCCTATTCTTTGGTGTGATAACATCGGTGCTACATACCTTTCTGCAAATCCAGTATTTCATGCCCGAACGAAACACATTGAAGTTGACTATCACTTTGTACGGGAACGTGTATCACAGAAGCAACTCCAGATCAAGTTTATCTCATCTAAGGATCAACTTGCAGACATCTTCACTAAGCCTTTACCACTGCCACAGTTTGAGGCTGGTAGGCGCAATCTTACCCTTCTCAGTTCTTTAGAAAGTGGCTAAGATTGAGGGAGGGTGTTAGACTATGTATAGCTTCTGTACCTATGTACGTATTGTAACAGAACCATTATATATAATGAGATAAGCCACCCCTAGAGGGTTGTGCTGGTTCCCAAAACTTATTGTCTTACAGCCAGGGATGCCGGCATGCCACCCATGGGGAAAGTGACGGTGCCTGCGGCGTCGGCCCAGAGACAGCCTCACGGGCGACGACGGCCATGTCGCGGCGGGGCGGGGCTGCGCAGGCGACGAGGCCCGCGTCGGCCACACCAGAGCCTGCCTGCTCCATGCCACAGCCAGCAAGCCCCATCCCGGACGGCACCATACACAGAGATGCGCGAGCTGGTGGCCATGATCAGTAGCTGCGTTCAGAAAAGTCTGAATATATAGCTGAATGTAGTGTTCCGATACATTCTGAATGAAGTTAAAAATGAGTGTACTTTGGTTCTGAAATTATGAGCTTTTTTATTCTATCAAGAGTGATAAAACAGCAATACTGTAGGATCAACAATGCTTCTGAATATACACTACAATTTTCTCAACAATGTGAGCAACCGTACATCGAGCAAAGCACAATTTGAGAAGAGGTAGAACACATAATTTTGTGCAGTGCTTTTGGCTCAAATTTACAGAGCAAGGCTCAAAATTGTAGCACAGTTTGCTCAACGATGATTCTAAATTGTTGAGCTTTTATCTGCTACAAAAAGTGATAGACAGTACAGTTTGCTCACCAACGTTGGAACAGAGTGAGCAAGGCGGAGTTTGTATGACGAAAAAACTTCTTCCTCTCATAAAGTTTTGGAGCAAAATCTACACAGTAGCAAAATCATAGTATTCAGAATTTCAGATACACTCGGATACAGAAAATCTGCACGTCAGGAAGCGGCTTCTTCCACCTGCACGCTCACGCCCTCGCGTCGGTCCAGCACCGAGGTCGCTGAATCGCCGTAGCGTGGAGGCGGCAGACGATTCACGGGGGCAGCACTGCGGCCAGCGAATCACCGGCGTGTGGAGATCAACATTGCGGGCCAAGACTTCATGGCGTTGGGCAACGACCTAGCCACAGCATCGTTGTAGCGTGAGGGCAGCACCACGGCCGCCGTCCCGTGCGGGTGCAGCGTCGCGGTCGCTAAGTCGTCGTCGCGTGAAGGCAGCCCCACGGCCGCCGTGCCTGGGTGGCGTGGTGACTAGCATTGCGGCCGCCGAGTAGCCGGTGCTTGGAGGCAGCGCCCTAGCACCGCCGTCACGTGCAAGAGCGCCACTCCATCGAGTGTTGTCGACCGAGGGGAGAGCACCGCCGCTGCAGCACTGAGTCATCGTCGCATGGGGAGTGCGCCGTGCCGCCGCCGGAACAAAGCAAGGACAGGGGTCATAGGAGAAGGGGTTATGTGCAAAATAATCTTAAGTGGCTGGTTATTAGTCCACCTCTAGTCTGTACCATTAGCTACTGATCCAACAGTCACGATGATGATTTTCAGATTTGCACTGAATAGCATTTTTTACTGGATACTTCGCCTAATTAGAGAAGACGGCAGGGTGTTTCCTGCAAAAGTGCGGACGAAGACCGGTCAAGCCATCTGGCTGCCACTTGCCAAGCTGTGATAGGCCGGGGACTAAATCATCACATCTAGTGCAAATTGGGGTATGATGGAGTCAAATTTTACAAGTTTAGAACTAAATCATCACATTTCATGCAAGTTAAGGTACTTGGGTGTTATTACCTCTTTTTTAAAAACCTGCAACTCTTCAACAGTGACCACCTGACATTCCATTTATGTGGAAAATTTGAAAATCCGAGCATGTCTGAGCAGGTTGCCGCAGCGTTGTCGCCGGCGGTCAATCGTTGACCAGCATCAGTTGCCGGTTAACCTAATTATCTGATGATGACTGGTGCAGGTAGAGTCACGGTTCAATCTGAAGCGTAGGCCTACTATGCAAGCGTGAGGGCCGTAGTACGTGCTGGGTGAGGGGGGATGCTACTGTACGAGGCTGTTTGGTTTTAGGATTAGTATTGCCACATTTTGCCATACATTTTTATCAAACTTGATTAAGGTTAGTTCATCAAAATAAGAGCCACAAGTTGACAAGCCTAAGAAAATCTTGTCACACTTTTTGTGTATATGTCATGTGAGGTCCAAGTATAGCTTGCCTAAGATGTGCTTGAACCAAATACTCATCTAACTTGATCAAATTTGTCTAACCTTAAGTGTGACAATCTTTAACAAAGTTAGTCACAAATCAAACAGCCCCTACATCTCTCCCAAGATGGCAAGTGATCTGATGGTTCACGACGGAGACGGCCGCTGAGTTGACCGGAGCGGGGCCGATCGGCTGCTCGCCGCCGTACCGACCACGGCGCGTGGCCGGCCGGAGAAGACCTAGCTAGCTACCAGCTACACTAGCTGGGGCAGTTTCTTTTCTCCCATTGCCGCCCCATCATTTCGACCTCGCCATGCCCGCCCGTGCGCGGCACATCTCGGCGCTGAAACCGAGAGAGATCAGACCCGAGGACCATGTTGCGTGCCTGCTTGCAGTTGCACCAGCCCAGAAAGATAGTCTGAACTGGCCAGTTGGGCCAATAGCCAGGAATATATATTATACTGAGCTGCTTAGTCGGGCCGATCCCACCGATAGTAAGCATAAGTTTTTTGAACGCGGTATATATATATACTTTGACTCTTTAATTAGGAAAGAATTATTGCTTGATCTGAATGCTTAATACCCTCATTAAACAAGAAAGAGAAAATCATCAATTAATGGTTCATGCATGCTACGCATATTTAATTGATGGTTATACTTTTTTTGTACATACCTTGTCACGTACTAATTCATATACCTATAAAAATTCACGTACTAATTCATATACTTATAAAAACTCATATACTTCATCACGTACTAATTTATATATCTATAAAAATCATATACCTAGTCACGTACTAATTTATATATCTATAAAAGTCATATATCTAGTCGCGTACTAATTCATATACCTAGTCACGTACTAATTTATATACCTATAGAAATCATATACCTAGTCACGTACTAACTTTTTCATATACCTAATCAATATCTGCCGTATATGTAAATTGTACTATTTTTGGGTATATCTCTAATATCATTTACAAGTATGTCTCAAAATATTTTACGTGTATTAAAAAATGGTGTATCATTTTTTGGGTTATGTACCGTTCAAAGTATATTAGTTTTGCGTGTATCTTCAAAGCATGCATGTATTGAAAAAGGGTATGCGGGTATGATATGTTAGGTCCATGTACGTACTAAAAATCACGTGTGGGTATTAGCATGCATCATATATATTTGTAAAAGTAAAAATAGTTAGGATTACATTTAATATTATTTGGTGACTTTATTTTTGAAAAAATATTAGTCGCCAAAAAGTGTGACCCGGCCCTAAATTTTTTAATACTAGATACCTTGAAAAGTAAAACACCAGAAGAATGCATAATATACGTCGTAATTATACATACAAACATTTGCGACGATATTTCGTATTATTTTGTCATATTTGATACCTTAAAAAATCAAAGTGTATATACATACCCTTTTATTTAGGAAAGGAATCATTGCTAGGAAAGTACTAGAATATTATTTTTCGAAAGCAATAATTGCCTATTAGAACTGATAGTGCATGCAAACAAAATTTGGAAAGTCATATGTCGTGGATTGTACATCACGCACCATGAATATCACTTACTATAACGGGCATCTAGGTGCCCAGGCACCTAGGTGTCCCATATAATATATATATATATATATATATATATATATATATATATATATATATATATATATATATATATATATATATATATATATACCCAATCGCTCAAACATACAAACATACACTTATCAATATGAACACACTTGTGAGAGACTGGGCGGACATATCATCTTCGGATTGACAAAGTCGCTACAGATGACTTCGTAGTCGACAGGAACATCTACTCCACTAAACGCACATCGCCAAATGACCGAAATAAATTCAGTAAAATGCCGCCACCAATACAAAGTCTAGTACTTGAACTCTGTTGGGTTAGTTCCATCATCACAAAGAAGATAACTAGTGTAAGTTGGACGTGTCTTGTGTTCTCTGTACTGCCATGATTGATGAATAGATTGGAAATTTCTCTCGCAAAAAAAAAAAACGACGCATCGGGCCGAGATTACGTTTTCCTTTCCTTGCGACGAGTTGAGATTAAGGTATGTAACGCAAAGCATAATCAGATGCGATCACCCGAAAAAGGATCGTTACCGAATCTAAACCACGAATTCGGAGACGTGAAGCGCCCCGCTCCCCGCTTTCGACGTGGCGAGCGCGACCGGATACCCGCACAAAATACAAATCTAATCCCACCCGAAAACGATATTAACGCCCAAAGCAGACAGCTTTTGCTTAGCCAGGGGCCGCACATTACATTACACTACTCTCTGCTGAACTAACCTGGAAAGCAAAGCAGAGAGCATCTGGCCTGCCTGCCCACCACTAATTAAACAAGGACGTAGTACTACGTACGCTGCCAATCATGGGACTCGATCGACAGATTGTCGATCGCCTCCACTAATAGAGATTAATGGCCAAGATCCATCTCACCATAATCAATTTAGACCACTATTTATGCGTTGTTGTTGATGGCGAGATATACCAGTGCTCATGTCAGAACCACTGAATGATGCTACGTGAACCACTGAAGAGAAAATATGGAGCCAGCAGGACAGGGGGAACCAGTCGACGGACACAAGGTTTAGAGTTTGGTATAGTAATAACATTACATTCCAACGTTTTTTTTATGCCTTCATTGGTCACGAATTAGTCGTGCCATTGTGTCCCGTTCTTTTACTTGGTGACTGATATATCTACCCAATCACAAGACTTCAGGACCGAAAGCTTTTATCTTTGACACTCACTTCAGGACTGATGAAGCTAGCTAGCTATCCCACGGTACGTCGTGCCTTCTCTTTACCGTTTACCAGAGAAAGTACGTAGACCCTACCCGTGCACGTGCATGATGCATGCACGCACGCGCGGCGCCCATCAGCTCCACGCGATGAGCGAGGCAGCGGCCTGCTCGAACGTCCCGACGCCGAGACCGGCGGCCGCGGTGTACAGCTGGTTGAGGGCGAGCGCGCGATGAGCCGCCACCTCAAGACGTCGGCACAGGGCGGCCGCCTCGGCGCGGAGCTCGTCGTTGGCGTGGAGGACGATGGCGACGCGGCTACGCGCGGCGTGCACGCGCGCCGCGAGCTCGCGGCGGCCGCCCCGCAGGCTTGCGGCGAGGGCACGGAGGTCGTCGAGGTGGCGCTGCTTGCGTGCGCGCGACCGGCGCGCCGACTCCCGGTTGGAGATCTTCCGCCTGAGCCTCCGGTCGTCCATGTCGTCCGCCGTGTCGACGCCGACCGCAGCGGCGTCCGTCATCGGCGGCGAGGCCGCTGCCGCCGCATCTTCGATCGGAATTTGCTCCGTGTTCGTTCCGAACCCGTCATTCTGTGGCGCGAAGGTTTGGAGGGAGGCCGAACCTGAGAACGGCATGATAAGGTTATAATGGTAATTGAGTGATTTAGGAAGGAGGAGGAGGAAAAGGGAGGGAAGAAATGAAGAGCCGTGGTATTTATAGAGGGTTTAAGAGGGGCATTTCTGGGATTTTTTGAATCATTTGTGGGACCATTTTGTAGTAGTGGTTGCTGAGCTGTCTACTTTAGGTATTGTGTATTTTAATTAAGCATAATTCAATATTGCTCAGGCATATGCTAAAAGCCTATAGACCGTCCAAGTTCATTAGTGTACATCGTATGCAAAAAGTTGCAGATAATCTTTTGAATTGTCAGCTACAATTTTTTACGGGTAAAGAGGGTTTCGTTCATCAAATAGCATCGTTACAATCTTTGGCAATAATCTGTCATAGTTCCTCTTTGCCGCTAGATCCTGGCCAACACATAGTTCAGCCCTAGGTATGTCCAAAGTGAGCTCGCCCTTCACAAGGTAGCTCGGTTCTCCTACTTCCGTTGCGAGTTTGCGACCTTCGGACAACATTTATCTCTTTTAAAAATATTGTTGCATTATTCCATAGTTATTATTTAGACAATTGTGCCTTAATTTTATTATTACATTGTCTCCAAATGATAAGGTGGATCCATATGGTTGTGCGGTAACTTTGTACTGGACTTGGCGGACAACTCATGCCTTAAGAGGAATCGAGGAATCGTTGTAGTGCAACTAGACACATCTATTCCGCAAACCTAAGTAAATTTGATGCAGTCCGGCATAATTTGGTACATCTTGAATACAACAAGGTACTTTTGCAAGCAATATCTGATAACTTCTTAATATCATTTTTAGAAACATCTCTTATTGCATTCATAAAATGCAATAAGAGATGTTTCTGAAGAAAAAGAATGATAGTTGGCTATAAGCTAAGGTCTAAGAGCATGCTCGGTTTGATTTGTTTTTTGCGGCGGGTTGATTTGAAAATTGGCATGCCAATATTTGGAATCTTTTCAAATATTGAATAGTGATTGGTTGATTATTTTTCTTACCGACCTCATATATTCACCAACTTTTGGCCAATCTTGGCATCACCAATTTTTGGCTTGCAACACGTTAGCTAGCAAAGCAAGCATACACTAAAACCAAATGTGTTTTCCGAATGCCAAGGCAATACATGCATAGTCGGCTGAGGTCAATAAAATTATGTGTTAGAGGCTTCTTATCTCGAGAACTAAGGGCTTGTATGATGGTTATAAGAGGGTTTTTGTTATGCATCCAAGTCACCTAGAAAAATGAAAAACATGTTATACAATAAATTATACTATATAACAATTAAGAAATTCATGTATGAATGCTCCTAACATAATGAGATGATTAAAGAAAGCATCTGGAGAAACTAACATGACTATTTCACTACAAGACATACCATCTCTCAGTTAAGAGAACTCTCTTCCAACTGAACACACTATCTAGATAATACCATTGTACGTGCTCTAGTCGTGCATAGTCCACACTGTAACGCTGGTCGACAAGGCCCATATGAGACAAAGAAGGGGTTCATGGGGCTGGCACCACGTTGTTGAAGTTTCTGCGTGATTTTGATTGAACGCGACCCAAAGCCGCAAAGACTGAGCTTAATCACGAAGGAATGACAGAGATATTTACGCCCTCCCTAGATCTAATGATTTCGATCGACCTATATGCTAAAGCAGATCCGGCCAGGGGGATCCTGTTAAATTAAACGACCAATACTTTGTCTGAGTCCATGGGTGTAGGGCACGGCTAGTAACTGTCTGTCCGTTCGGGTGCACTCATGGTACGCTTGATCAAACGATGTGACCGGTAGTCGGCCGGGCCGGACGCCGTGCTGCTGCCGACCTGCATTGCCATCCATGGCTCCATGCTACGTACTCCCTCCGTTCCAAAATAGATGACCCAACTTTATACTAAGGTCAGTACAAAGTTGGGTCATCTATTTTAGAACAGAGGGAGTACTACGGAGGAAGAAGAAGAAAAGAGCACGAGGGCGGCGACATGGGCCATGCAACCCTAGCTTGGACGTCGGACGTCGGCGTCGGGCCGGTAGAGTGACCAATAGAATTGCAATTGCAAAATATACGTCAGGCCATTAGTGACCAAGTTGTTGTTGCAAATAATACATGTTTATTTTTTGTGTGAAAGTGGCGTACGAACTAACCAGGCCTCCAGCAGCACCCAGGAAATAGGAAAGGGACTGTCTATATTCAAACCCGTTTCAAGTGCAAGTAGCATCTCATTGGGTCTGTTGCTACCTAGAATCGACGGCTTTAGTGCAAGCAAATGAGCTTGCAGTGAAGGTCTGAAGGGTGCAAACGGTGCACCACTGTCCAACAGACAGCATGACCCCTCGCTCTCCACACTGTCTCAAAGCCTCACAGCCACAACAGAAACCACAAGATGAAAATTACGGATCGACCCAGTGGTAGTCGCCGCAGTGTCACCAATCATTCGGGATTTAGAGCCAGCCAGGGACAAGAAGAAGAAGAAAAATGCTTTGGGCTGGCATCGATTGCATCCACACGTTGGTCGATCGATCTCCAGGGCAGGCAGCCGCAGCAAGTACCTATCAACCTCTGGTCTCAGTCTCACTAAAGCTTGCTATGTAGCTCCTTTTGGGTAAAGCAGTATACCAATATGCATGCCCATTCCATTCCAACGATGACTGCAGCTTAGCTAGTGGGCAGCACGACAGATCAGGCACCGATCTAAACATCAAAAGAGATCAGATGCATGCACTGTTGGAAATATGAGCAAATTATTACGAGATTTAATCCGAATAAACAAAATATAAATCATGACCACAGCAGCAGAGATTAAACTAATCATGCGAACTAGCATAGCAGATGAACATATCACATCTAGGACACATACTAGAAACATGAATTCTACCACGATCTCGAACAGGAAGGATAGAATCACATACGGTGCAGCGGGTGCAGCACCGCCGGCGTTGATGTTGTCGCCCATGTCGTCGAGGATGAGATTGCCGAGGTCGGGGAAGAAGTCGTCGTTCACGATGTCGTCGCTGCCAGCAGTCGCGCGAGTGCGCTCCCCAAAAACCTGATCGCCCCTCAACCCGCGGCGCGTCGTGACGAGGCGTGGCATGGCGAGGCGAGCGAGGAGGAGGAGCGCGCGTGTAGGTCTCCTCTTCTCATGCTCATACAAGTGGTAGAAGAGCTCACCTTATAAAGAGGTGCAACTCTCTCTCAACTTCCAAGGTGGGACTAAACTTTAGCCTCACTCACTCCACTCACATGTGTGCATGAATGGGCCAAGAGAATTTCAGAATTTTAGTTGGGCTTTGGGCCAAAGGCCTACTAGCAAAATTCCAACAATCCCCCACAAAGTCTCATTGGCACATCTCATCATTTAGTTCCAAAACATTGTTTTATATATCGGTGCTTAGTGGAGACTGTGAAGTTGAACTTCCACTTAGAAATTTATGCTACACTAGATCACAACTTGAATAGTGGACTATGTCTTGAACTACAAGTTTTCTGTGAAACTAGTTTCACACAAATTCTTGACCGATACTGGGCTGCCGCAAGGCTTCCCCGCGGGTGGAGCGTATACGTCATACTCCAGGGCCTTTCATGAATTTATTAGAGAACACCCAATTCTCACAGACTGCGACGTTAACAGTCAAATTCATATAGGTGTGTTCCTCAGAAGATGTTCTGCAGGACAACATCTCTGCTTACCCGAATAAGCCACTTGGAACATATTAAGATAAGTATCAACCTGCCATGCAGATCAGGAGAGTATTACATCTTCACAGAGTGGGATAATCAATATAGGGATACTCTCCTCCCAGCTGACTAACAAC
The DNA here is from genome assembly GCF_002162155.2 of Triticum dicoccoides. NCBI lineage: Eukaryota > Viridiplantae > Streptophyta > Magnoliopsida > Poales > Poaceae > Triticum > Triticum dicoccoides. The sequence goes on along the minus strand of NC_041386.1, from coordinate 592,525,865 downwards.
TTGTCTCCCACTTCTACTTCACGGGATCTCCGATCACATAGAGTGGGTTACCACTATGGACAACTCATGCGGTGGGTCTCAAACCCATCTCCATCGATGCATTATCTATCACATTACGTGATAGACCCTTTGTGAAGGGATCTGCCAAGTTTTTCGACGTTTGGATATAATCCAACGTAATAACTCCGGAGTTCCTCAATTTTCTGACAGATTTTAATCTCCTCTTCACATGCCTTGAGGACTTCATATTGTCCTTAGAACTGTTTATCTTGACGATCACAGTTTGATTATCACAGTTCATCAGGATAGGGGGTATTGGTTTTTCAACCATAGGTAAGTCCATCAAGAGTTCACGAAGCCACTCTGCTTCAACAATGGCAGTGTCTAATGCTGTGAGTTCTGCTTCCATAGTTGACCTCGTTAAGATGGTCTGCTTGCAAGACTTCCAGGAAACAGCGTCACCACCAAGTGTAAAAACATAACCACTTGTGGCCTTAATCTCATCAGCATCAGATATCCAGTTTGAGTCACTATAACCCTCCAGTACACTTGGATACCCGGTGTAGTGAATCCCATAGCTCGTGGTGCCTTTCAAATAGCGCATAACTCTCTCAAGCGCATGCCAATGATCATCTCCCGGTTTTGACACAAACTGACTCAGCTTGCTCACAGCAAAAGAGATGTCAGGCCTCGTGGCACTCGCCAAATACATAAGCGAGCCAATAATCTGAGAATACCTCAGTTGATCTCTAGCAATCCGTCGATTCTTTCGAAGCAACACACTAGCATCATATGGAGTTGGAGAAGGCGTGCAGTCGCTATACCCAAACGACTCAAGACCTTTTCCACATAATGAGACTGAAGCAGTGTGATCCCACCATTCTCATCTCTCAACAGCTTGATGTTTAAGATAACATCAGCTACTCCTAGATCCTTCATCTCAAAACAGCGAGATAAGAAATCCTTAACCTCCTTGATTAAATCAAGTTTGGTTCCAAAGATCAATATGTCGTCGACATACAGACAAAGAATAACTCCTTCGCCCCCACCATAGCGATAGTACACGCACTTGTCCCCATCGTTTACTACAAAGCCGGCAGCAGTTAATATTCTTTCGAACTTCTCATGCCATTCCTTAGGAGCTTGTTTAAGGCCATATAAAGACTTTAATAACTTGCACACCTTTCCTTCCTGACCAGGTACTACAAAACCATCTAGCTGATCCATGTAAATTTCCTCCTTCAACTCTCCATTAAGGAAAGCCGTCTTAACGTCCATTTGATGGACGAGAAGACCATGTGAGGCAGCCAGTGATAGTAGCACCCGAATTGTGGTCAGTCTAGCCACGGGTGAGTAAGTATCAAAGAAGTCTTCACCTTCTTTCTGGGTATAACCCTTGGCCACAAGCCGTGCCTTGTACTTTTCAATCGTACCATCAGGTCTAAGCTTCTTCTTGAACACCCACTTACATCCTACAAGTTTGCACCCATATGGACGATCAGTGATCTCCCAGGTACCGTTAGCTAAGATGGAATCCATCTCGCTACGTACAGCTTCCTTCTAGTAGTCAGCATCAGGAGATGCATAGGCTTCTGAAATAGTCCTGGGTGTCATCCATGAGGTACACAATGAAATCATCACCAAAAGACTTTGCAGTCCTCTGTCTCTTACTCCTCACAGGAGTTCCATTGTTACCCTCAACAGGATTCTCAACGTGTTCCATCGCAATGGTGGGTTCAGGAATTACAGTGAATTCCTCACTAGATGGAGTAGGTATCTCCTGATTTGATGAACTCGACATATCCTTCATAGGAAATATGTCCTCAAAGAAAGTTGCATCATTTGATTCCATAATCGTACCAACATGCATGTCGGATACCTCAGATTTTATTATCAAAAATCTATAGCCGATGCTATGAAAAGCATAGCCCAGAAGAACACAATCCACGGTTTTTGGTCCAAGCTTGCGCTTCTTGGGAATTGGTATATTGACTTTCGCCAAACAACCCCAAGTACGTAGGTAAGAGAGTTTCAACCTTTTGCTTTCCCATTCATCAAATGGAGTTATGGTCTTATGCTTTGTGGGAACTTGGTTTAGGACATGACACGCAGTCATTAGCGCCTCCCCCCACCATTCCTTGGATAGACCCAAAGTGTCTAACATGGTGTTAACCATATCAGTTAGAGTTCGGTTCTTTCTTTCGGCTACCCCATTTGACTGGGGTGAGTAGGGAGGCGTCCTCTCATGGATTATACCATGTTCCGCACAAACATATCAAATTCATTGGAAAAATACTCTCCACCATGATCGGACCTAAGTCGTTTAATTTTTCGATCAAGTTGGTTCTCTGCCTCAACTTTATAGTTTTTAAAGAAAGTCAAAGCCTCATCTTTTGATTTCAGAAGATACACATAACAATATCTAGTGGAGTCATCAATCAACGTCATGAAGTATCTCTTTCCACCTTTTGTCAACACGCCATTCATCTCACAAAGATCAGAATGTATAAGCTCTAGTGGCGCCAAGTCTCTTGCCTCTGCAGTCTTATGGGACTTGCGAGGTTGCTTAGCTTGCACAGATACTTGGCACTTGGAGCCTTTGACAGTAGAGATTTTCGGAATTAAATTCATATTGTCTAACCGCGTCATGCAACCAAAGTTAATATGACAGAGTCGTGAATGCCAAATATCAGACTCATTATTGTGGCAAACATTATTAATAACTTTAGTGCAAATATCTGACAAAGATAGGCGGAACAAGCCTCCACACTCATAGCCTTTTCCAACAAATTGTCCACACTTAGAAATTATAACTTTATTGGATTCGAAAACCGACTTAAAACCATCTCGACATAAACAAGAACCGCTAACGAGATTTTTATTGATGGACGGCACATGATGAATGTTCTTCAGACGCACAGTCTTCCCCGAAATAAACTTCAGATCGACCGTACCAACACCTCGAACGATGGCATGTGACCTGTTCCCCATCAGCACGAGTGAAGTCCCTGTTGCCTGGTAAGAAGAAAACATGGAGGCGTCAGCACAAACATGTACATTGGCACCGGTGTCAATTAACCAATCAGGGGATTGAAATACTGAAAAGATGGTAGGAAAAATACCGTACCCTGATTCCTTCATATCAGTATCACCGATGACAACATTAGCGGACTTGCCGCTCTTCTCATGTTCGCGCTCCTCAAAGCGGTTAGGACACTTTGGAGCCCAGTGATTAGGATCATCGCAGACATGGCAAAGTCCCTTCCCCTTCTTATGAGAATTCATCTTGAAGTTGGTAGAATGTGATGGCTTGTTCTTTGTATCAAACTTTCCTTTGCCCTGAGTTTTGTTGTTATTGTTTTTGTACTTGTTGGGCTGGGAGTTCTTCTTATGTACCATGTGGGCACTAGAACCTCCCTCAGCAACTCGAGCACGTGTGTCCTTTGCTCTCGCCTTCTCTTCAACATCAAGAGTACCAATGAGATCCACAACGGAAAACTCCTGTCTCTTGTGTTTCAGGGAAGTAGCAAAATTGTTCCACGAAGGTGGAAGCTTGGCAATGATGCCTCGGGCAACAAATTTGTCCGGCAACACACACTTGAAGTACTCAAGTTCTTTTGCGAGCGACTGTATCTCATGAGCCTGCTGTACAACAGGGCGCTCATCAATCATCTTGTAGTCATAGAATTGCTCCATGACGTACAACTCGCTGCCGGCGTCCGAGGCACCAAACTTGGCCTTGAGCTCAGCCCACATGTCCTTGCCGTTGTCAAACGACATATACGAATCCACAATGGAGTCATCAAGAACACTCAGAAGAGCACCTTTAAAGAGGGTATCGATCTTCTCAAAAGTTTCCAGCTGTGCTAGATTAAGATCGCCCTCAGGCTTGCCCTTGGTGGCATCATAGCAGCACATGGTCTGAAACCAGTAGACTGCTCTCGTGCGCCACCTCTTATATTGCGCCCCCTTAAAGGCAGGCGGTTTCAGATGCGCAGCAAAACCACTCGGAGTAAATTGCCTATAATCAGGTTTTTGGATTGTTGGAAATATGAGCAAATTACTACGAGATTTAATCCGAATAAACAGAATATAAATCATGACCACAGCAGCAGATATTAAACTAATCATGCGAACTAGCATAGCAGATGAACATATCACATCTAGGGCACATACTAGAAACATGAATTCTACCACGATCTTGAACAGGAAGGATAGAATCACATACGGTGCAGCGGGTGCAGCACCGCCGGCGTTGATGTTGTCACCCATGTCGTCGAGGATGAGGTTGCCGAGGTTGGGGAAGAAGTCATCGTTCACGAAGTCGTCGCTGCCAGCAGTCGCGCGAGTGCGCTCCCCAAAAACCTGATCGCCCCTCTCCCGTACAGGATCACGAGAGGCGGGGTTCCGGAGGCCTGTTGTCCCTTCTCGCGGTGCACGACGGAAGGAGGGATGGAGAAGACTAGCTTGGCGGCGCAATGATCCGGAACGGTGATGAGAAACCATACGAAGCGGCGGCTAGGGTAGACGTCTGCCTGACTATATATTGCGGGCCGGGTAGGTCGTGGGAGTAAATCCCACGTCCGAGTCGTCACGATCCAAAAGAATCGGAAACGGTTCAGTAAATAACGCGTCCGTTAATTATTAATTAATGACTCATTAATTTTCCCATGCAGCAAAAATATAGACAACGTGCATAGCTCTGTCCTCGGCCCGGCTCAATCCCGCAAGCCGCGGCGCGTCGTGACGAGGCGTGGCGTGGCGAGGCGAGCGAGGAGGAGGAGCACGCGTGTAGGTCTCCTCTTCTCATGCTCATATAAGTGGTAGAAGAGCTCACCTTATAAAGAGGTGCAACTCTCTCTCAACTTCCAAGGTGGGACTAAACTTTAGCCTCACTCACTCCACTCACATGTTTGCATGAATGGGCCAAGAGAATTTTAGAATTTTAGTTGGGCTTTGGGCCAAAGGCCTACTAGCAAAATTCCAACAATCCCCCACAAAGTCTCATTGGCACATCTCATCATTTAGTTTCAAAACATTGTTTTATATATCGGTGCTTAGTGGAGACTGTGAAGTTGAACTTCCACTTAGAAATTTATGCTACACTAGATCACAACTTGAATAGTGGACTATGCCTTGAACTACAAGTTTTCTGTGAAACTAGTTTCACACAAATTCTTGACCGATACTGGGCTGCCGCAAGGCTTCCCCGCTGGTGGAGCGTATACATCATACTCCAGGGCCTTTCATGAATTTATTAGAGAACACCCAATTCTCACAGACTGCGACGTTGACAGTCAAATTCATATAGGTGTGTTCCTCAGAAGATGTTCTACAAGACAACATCTCTGCTTACCCGAATAAGCCACTTGGAACACATTAAGATAAGTATCAACCTGCCATGCAGATCAGGAGAGTATTGCATGTTCACGGAGTGGGATAATCAATATAGGGATACTCTCCTCCCAGCTGACCAACAGCTTGTCTCCCACTTCTACTTCACGGGATCTCCGATCACATAGAGTGGGTTACCACTATCAACAACTCATGCGGTGGGTCTCAAACCCATCTCCATCGATGCATTATCTATCACATTACGTGATAGACCCTTTGTGAAGGGATCTGCCAAGTTTTTCGATGTTTGGATATAATCCAACGTAATAACTCCGGAGTTCCTCAATTTTCTGACAGATTTTAATCTCCTCTTCACATGCCTTGAGGACTTCATATTGTCCTTAGAACTGTTTATCTTGACGATCACAGTTTGATTATCACAGTTCATCAGGATAGGGGGTATTGGTTTTTCAACCATAGGTAAGTCCATCAAGAGTTCACGAAGCCACTCTGCTTCAACAATGGCAGTGTCTAATGCTGTGAGTTCTGCTTCCATAGTTGACCTCGTTAAGATGGTCTGCTTGCAAGACTTCCAGGAAACAGCGCCACCACCAAGTGTAAAAACATAACCACTTGTGGCCTTAATCTCATCAGCATCAGATATCCCGTTTGAGTCACTATAACCCTCCAGTACCCTTGGATACCCGGTGTAGTGAATCCCATAGCTCGCGGTGCCTTTCAAATAGCGCATAACTCTCTCAAGCGCATGCCAATGATCATCTCCCGGTTTTGACACAAACCGACTCAGCTTGCTCACAGCAAAAGAGATGTCAGGCCTCGTGGCACTCGCCAAATACATAAGCGAGCCAATAATCTGAGAATACCTCAGTTGATCTCTAGCAATCCGTCGATTCTTTCGAAGCAACACACTAGCATCATATGGAGTTGGAGAAGGCGTGCAGTCGCTATACCCAAACGACTCAAGACCTTTTCCACATAATGAGACTGAAGCAGTGTGATCCCACCATTCTCATCTCTCAACAGCTTGATGTTTAAGATAACATCAGCTACTCCTAGATCCTTCATCTCAAAACAGCGAGATAAGAAATCCTTAACCTCCTTGATTAAATCAAGTTTGGTTCCAAAGATCAATATGTCGTCGACATACAGACAAAGAATAACTCCTTCGCCCCCACCATAGCGATAGTACACGCACTTGTCCCCATCGTTTACTACAAAGCCGGCAGCAGTTAATATTCTTTCGAACTTCTCATGCCATTCCTTAGGAGCTTGTTTAAGGCCATATAAAGACTTTAATAACTTGCACACCTTTCCTTCCTGACCAGGTACTACAAAACCATCTGGCTGATCCATGTAAATTTCCTCCTTCAACTCTCCATTAAGGAAAGCCGTCTTAATGTCCATTTGATGGACGAGAAGACCATGTGAGGCAGCCAGTAATAGTAGCACCCGAATTGTGGTCAGTCTAGCCACGGGTGAGTAAGTATCAAAGAAGTCTTCACCTTCTTTCTGGGTATAACCCTTGGCCACAAGCCGTGCCTTGTACTTTTCAATCGTACCATCAGGTCTAAGCTTCTTCTTGAACACCCACTTACATCCTACAGGTTTGCACCCATATGGACGGTCAGTGATCTCCCAGGCACCGTTAGCTAAGATGGAATCCATCTCGCTACGTACAGCTTCCTTCCAGTAGTCAGCATCAGGAGATGCATAGGCTTTTGAAATAGTCCTGGGTGTGTCATCCACGAGGTACACAATGAAATAATCACCAAAAGACTTTGCAGTCCTCTGTCTCTTACTCCTCACAGGAGTTCCATTGTTACCCTCAACAGGATTCTCAACGTGTTCCATCGCAATGGTGGGTTCAGGAATTACAGTGAATTCCTCACTAGATGGAGTAGGTATCTCCTGATTTGATGAACTCGACATATCCTTCATAGGAAATATGTCCTCAAAGAAAGTTGCATCATTTGATTCCATAATCGTACCAACATGCATGTCGGATACCTTAGATTTTATTATCAAAAATCTATAGCCGATGCTATGAAAAGCATAGCCCAGAAGAACACAATCCACGGTTTTTGGTCCAAGCTTGCGCTTCTTGGGAATTGGTATATTGACTTTCGCCAAACAACCCCAAGTACGTAGGTAAGAGAATTCAACCTTTTCCTTTCCCATTCCTCAAATGGAGTTATGGTCTTATGCTTTGTGGGAACTCGGTTTAGGACATGACACACAGTCATTAGCGCCTCCCCCCACCATTCCTTGGATAGACCCGAAGTGTCTAACATGGTGTTAACCATATCAGTTAGAGTTCGGTTCTTTCTTTCGGCTACCCCATTTGACTGGGGTGAGTAGGGAGGCGTCCTCTCATGGATTATACCATGTTCCGCACAAACAGATCAAATTCATTGGAAAAATACTCTCCACCATGATCGGACCTAAGTCGTTTAATTTTTCGATCAAGTTGGTTCTCTGCCTCAACTTTATAGTTTTTAAAGAAAGTCAAAGCCTCATCTTTTGATTTCAGAAGATACACATAACAATATCTAGTGGAGTCATCAATCAACGTCATGAAGTATCTCTTTCCACCTTTTGTCAACACGCCATTCATCTCACAAAGATCAGAATGTATAAGCTCTAGTGGCGCCAAGTCTCTTGCCTCTGCAGTCTTATGGGACTTGCGAGGTTGCTTAGCTTGCACAGATACTTGGCACTTGGAGCCTTTGACAGTAGAGATTTTCAGAATTAAATTCATATTGGCTAACCGCGTCATGCAACCAAAGTTAATATGACAGAGTCGTGAAGCCAAATATCAGACTCATTATTGTGGCAAACATTGTTAATAACTTTAGTGCAAATATCTGACAAAGATAGGCGGAACAAGCCTCCGCACTCATAGCCTTTTTCAAAAAATTGTCCACACTTAGAAATTACAACTTTATTGGATTCGAAAACCGACTTAAAACAATCTCGACATAAACGGGAACCGCTAACGAGATTTTTATTGATGGACGGCACATGATGAACGTTCTTCAGACACACAGTCTTCCCCAAAGTAAACTTCAGATCGACCATACCAACACCTCGAACGATGGCATGTGATCCATTCCCCATCAGCACGGGTGAAGTCCCTGTTGCCTGGTAAGAAGAAAACATGGAGGCGTCAGCACAAACATGTACATTGGCACCGGTGTCAATTAACCAATCAGGGGATTGAAATACTGAAAGGATGGTAGGAAAAATACCGTACCCTGATTCCTTCATATCAGTATCACCGATGACAACATTAGCGGACTTGCCGCTCTTCTCATGTTCGCGCTCCTCAAAGCGGTTAGGACACTTTGGAGCCCAGTGATTAGGATCACCGCAGACATGGCAAAGTCCCTTCCCCTTCTTATGAGAATTCTTCTTGAAGTTGGTAGAATGTGATGGCTTGTTCTTTGTATCAAACTTGCCTTTGCCCTGAGTTTTGTTCTTATTGTTTTTGTACTTGTTGGGCTGGGAGTTCTTCTTTTGTACCATGTGGGCACTAGAACCTCCCTCAGCAACTCGAGCACGTGTGTCCTTTGCTCTCGCCTTCTCTTCAACATCAAGAGTACCAATGAGATCCGCAACGGAAAACTCCTGCCTCTTGTGTTTCAGGGAAGTAGCAAAATTGTTCCACGAAGGTGGAAGCTTGGCAATGATGCCTCGGGTAACAAATTTGTTCGGCAACACACACTTAAAGTACTCAAGTTCTTTTGCGAGCGACTGTATCTCATGAGCCTGCTGTACAACAGGGCGCTCATCAGTCATCTTGTATTCATAGAATTGCTCCATGACGTACAACTCGCTGCCGGCGTCCGAGGCACCAAACTTGGCCTCGAGCGCAGCCCACATGTCCTTGCCGTTGTCAAACGACATATAAGAATCCACAATGGAGTCATCAAGAACACTCAGAAGAGCGCCTTTAAAGAGGGTATCGATCTTCTCAAAAGCTTCCAGCTGTGCTGGATTAAGATCGCCCTCAGGCTTGCCCTTGGTGGCATCATAGCAGCCCATGGACTGAAACCAGTAGACTGCTCTCATGCGCCACCTCTTATATTGCGCCCCCTTAAAGGTAGGCGGTTTCAGATGCGCAGCAAAACCACTCGGAGTAAATTGCCTATAATCAGGTTTTTGGATTGTTGGAAATATGAGCAAATTACTACGAGATTTAATCCGAATAAACAGGATATAAATCATGACCACAGCAGCAGAGATTAAACTAATCATGTGAACTAGCATAGCAGATGAACATATCACATCTAGGGCACATACTAGAAACATGAATTCTACCACGATCTCGAACAGGAAGGATAGAATCACATGCGGTGCAGCGGGTGCAGCACCGCCGGTGTTGATGTTGTCGCCCATGTCGTCGAGGATGAGGTTTCCGAGGTCGGGGAAGAAGTCGTCGTTCACGAAGTCGTCGCTGCCAGCAGTCGCGCGAGTGCGCTCCCCAAAAACCTGATCGCCTCTCTCCCGTACAGGATCACGAGAAGCGGGGTTCCGGAGGCCTGCTGTCCCTTCTCGCGGTGCACGACGGAAGGAGGGATGGAGAAGACTAGCTTGGAGGCGCAATGATCTGGAACGGTGATGAGAAACCATACGAAGCGGCGGCTAGGGTAGACGTCTGCCTGACTATATATTGCAGGCCGGGTAGGTCGTGGGAGTAAACCCCACGTCCGAGTCGTCACGATCCAAAAGAATCGGAAACGGTTCAGTAATTAACACGTCTGTTAATTATTAATTAATGACTCATTAATTTTCCCATGCAGCAAAAATATAGACAACGTGCATAGCTCTGTCCTCGGCCCGGCTCAATCCCGCAACCCGCGGCGCGTCGTGACGAGGCGTTGCGTGGCGAGGCGAGCGAGGAGGAGGAGGAGCGCGCGTTAGGTCTCCTCTTCTCATGCTCATACAAGTGGTAGAAGAGCTCACCTTATAAAGAGGTGCAACTCTCTCTCAACTTCCAAGGTGGGACTAAACTTTAGCCTCACTCACTCCACTCACATGTGTGCATGAATGGGCCAAGAGAATTTCAGAATTTTAGTTGGGCTTTGGGCCAAAGGCCTACTAGCAAAATTCCAACAATCCCCCACAAAGTCTCATTGGCACATCTCATCATTTAGTTCCAAAACATTGTTTTATATATCGGTGCTTAGTAGAGACTGTGAAGTAGAACTTCCACTTAGAAATTAATGCTACACTAGATCACAACTTGAATAGTGGACTATGCCTTGAACTACAAGTTTTCTGCGAAACTAGTTTCACACAAATTCTTGACCGATACTGGGCTGCCGCAAGGATTCCCTGCGGGTGGAGCGTATACGTCATACTCCAGGGCCTTTCATGAATTTATTAGAGAACACCCAATTCTCACAGACTGCGACGTTGACAGTGAAATTCATATAGGTGTGTTCCTCAGAAGATGTTCTGCAGGACAACATCTCTGCTTACCCGAATAAGCCACTTGGAACACATTAAGATAAGTATCAACCTTCCATGCAGATTAGGAGAGTATTGCATCTTCACGGAGTGGGATAATCAATATAGGGATACTCTCCTCCTAGCTGACCAACAGCTTGTCTCCCACTTCTACTTCACGGGATCTTCGATCACATAGAGTGGGTTACCACTATGGACAACTCATGCGGTGGGTCTCAAACCCATCTTCATCGATGCATTATCTATCACATTACGTGATAGACCCTTTGTGAAGGGATCTGCCAAGTTTTTCGACGTTTGGATATAATCCAACGTAATAACTCCGGAGTTCCTCAATTTTCTGACAGATTTTAATCTCCTCTTCACACGCCTTGAGGACTTCATATTGTCCTTAGAACTGTTTATCTTGACGATCACAGTTTGATTATCACAGTTCATCGGGATAGGGGGTATTGGTTTTTCAACCATAGGTAAGTCCATCAAGAGTTCATGAAGCCACTCTGCTTCAACAATGGCAGTGTCTAATGCTGTGAGTTCTCCTTCCATAGTTGACCTAGTTAAGATGGTCTGCTTGCAAGACTTCCAGGAAACAGCGCCACCACCAAGTGTAAAAACATAACCACTTGTGGCCTTAATCTCATCAGCATCAGATATCCAGTTTGAGTCACTATAACCCTCCAGTACCCTTGGATACCCGGTGTAGTGAATCCCATAGCTCGCGGTGCCTTTCAAATAGTGCATAACTCTCTCAAGCGCATACCAATGATCATCTCCCGGTTTTGACACGAAACGACTCAGCTTGCTCACAGCAAAAGAGATGTCAGGCATCGTGGCACTCGCCAAATACATAAGCGAGCCAATAATCTGAGAATACCTCAGTTGATCTCTAGCAATCCGTCGATTCTTTCGAAGCAACACACTAGCATCATATGGAGTTGGAGAAGGCGTGCAGTCGCTATACCCAAACGACTCAAGACCTTTTCCACATAATGAGACTGAAGCAGTGTGATCCCACCATTCTCATCTCTCAACAGCTTGATGTTTAAGATAACATCAGCTACTCCTAGATCCTTCATCTCAAAACAACGAGATAAGAAATCCTTAACCTCCTTGATTAAATCAAGTTTGGTTCCAAAGATCAATATGTCGTCGACATACAGACAAAGAATAACTCCTTCGCCCCCACCATAGCGATAGTACACGCACTTGTCACCATCGTTTACTACAAAGCCGGCAGCAGTTAATATTCTTTCGAACTTCTCATGCCATTCCTTAGGAGCTTGTTTAAGGCCATATAAAGACTTTAATAACTTGCACACCTTTCCTTCCTGACCAGGTACTACAAAACCATCTGGCTGATCCATGTAAATTTCCTCCTTCAACTCTCCATTAAGGAAAGCCGTCTTAACGTCCATTTGATGGACGAGAAGACCATGTGAGGCAGCCAATGATAGTAGCACCCGAATTGTGGTCAGTCTAGCCACGGGTGAGTAAGTATCAAAGAAGTCTTCACCTTCTTTCTGGGTATAACCCTTGGCCACAAGCCGTGCCTTGTACTTTTCAATCGTACCATCAGGTCTAAGCTTCTTCTTGAACACCCACTTACATCCTACAGGTTTGCACCCATATGGACGGTCAATGATCTCCCAGGTACCGTTAGCTAAGATGGAATCCATCTCGCTACGTACAGCTTCCTTCCAGTAGTCAGCATCAGGAGATGCATAGGCTTCTGAAATAGTCCTGGGTGTGTCATCCACGAGGTACACAATGAAATCATCACCAAAAGACTTTGCAGTCCTCTGTCTCTTACTCCTCACAGGAGTTCCATTGTTACCCTCAACAGGATTCTCAACGTGTTCCATCGCAATGGTGGGTTCAGGAATTACAGTGAATTCCTCACTAGATGGAGTAGGTATCTCCTGATTTGATGAACTCGACATATCCTTCATAGGAAATATGTCGTCAAAGAAAGTTGCATCATTTGATTCCATAATCGTACCAACATGCATGTCTGATACCTTAGATTTTATTATCAAAAATCTATAGCCGATGCTATGAAAATCATAGCCCAGAAGAACACAATCCACGGTTTTTGGTCCAAGCTTGCGCTTCTTGGGAATTGGTATATTGACTTTCGCCAAACAACCCCAAGTACGTAGGTAAGAGAGTTTCAACCTTTTCCTTTCCCATTCCTCAAATGGAGTTATGGTCTTATGCTTTGTGGGAACTCGGTTTAGGACATGACATGCAGTCATTAGCGCCTCCCCCCACCATTCCTTGGATAGACCCGAAGTGTCTAACATGGTGTTAACCATATCAGTTAGAGTTCGGTTCTTTCTTTCGGCTACCCCATTTGACTGGGGTGAGTAGGGAGGCGTCCTCTCATGGATTATACCATGTTCCGCACAAATAGATCAAATTCATTGGAAAAATACTCTCCACCAGGATCGGACCTAAGTCGTTTAATTTTTCGACCAAGTTGGTTCTCTGCCTCAGCTTTATAGTTTTTAAAGAAAGTCAAAGCCTCATCTTTTGATTTCAGAAGATACACATAACAATATCTAGTGGAGTCATCAATCAACGTCATGAAGTATCTCTTTCCACCTTTTGTCAACACACCATTCATCTCACAAAGATCAGAATGTATAAGCTCTAGTGGCGCCAAGTCTCTTGCCTCTGCAGTCTTACGGGACTTGCGAGGTTGCTTAGCTTGCACACATACTAGGCACTTGGAGCCTTTGACAGTAGAGATTTTCGGAATTAAATTCATATTGGCTAACCGCGTCATGCAACCAATGTTAATATGACAGAGTCATGAATGCCAAATATCAGACTCATTATTGTGGCAAACATTATTAATAACTTTAGTGCAAATATCTGACAAAGATAGGCGGAACAAGCCTCCGCACTCATAGCCTTTTCCAACAAATTGTCCACACTTAGAAATTACAACTTTATTCGATTCGAAAACCGACTTAAAACAATCTCGACATAAACGGGAACCGCTAACGAGATTTTTATTGATGGATGGCACATGATGAACGTTATTCAGACACACAGTCTTCCCCAAAGTAAACTTCAGATTGACCGTACCAACACCTCGAATGATGGCATGTGATCCGTTCCCCATCAGCACGGGTGAAGTCCCTGTTGCCTGGTAAGAAGAAAACGTGGAGGCGTCAGCACAAACATGTATATTGGCACCGGTGTCAATTAACCAATCAGGGGATTGAAATACTGAAAGGATGGTAGGAAAAATACCGTACCCTGATTCCTTCATATCAGTATCACCGATGACAACATTAGCGGACTTGCCGCTCTTCTCATGTTCGCGCTCCCCAAAGCGGTTAGGACACTTTGGAGCCCAGTGATTAGGATCACCGCAGACATGGCAAAGTCCCTTCCCCTTCTTATGAGAATTCTTCTTGAAGTTGCTAGAATGTGATGGCTTGTTCTTTGTATCAAACTTGCCTTTGCCGTGAGTTTTGTTCTTATTGTTTTTGTACTTGTTGGGCTGGGAGTTCTTCTTCTGTACCATGTGGGCACTAGAACCTCCCTCAGCAACTCGAGCACGTGTGTCCTTTGCTCTCGCCTTCTCTTCAACATCAAGAGTACCAATGAGATCCGCAACGGAAAACTCCTGTCTCTTGTGTTTCAGGGAAGTAGCAAAATTGTTCCATGAAGGTGGAAGCTTGGCAATGATGCCTCGGGCAACAAATTTGTCCGGCAACACACACTTGAAGTACTCAAGTTCTTTTGCGAGCGACTGTATCTCATGAGCCTGCTATACAACAGGGCGCTCATCAGTCATCTTGTAGTCATAGAATTGCCCCATGACGTACAACTCGCTGCCGGCGTCCGAGGCACCAAACTTGGCCTCGAGCGCAGCCCACATGTCCTTGCCGTTGTCAAACGACATATACGAATCCACAATGGAGTCATCTAGAACACTCAGAAGAGCGCCTTTAAAGAGGGTATCGATCTTCTCAAAAGCTTCCAGCTGTGCTGGATTAAGATCGCCCTCAGGCTTGCCCTTGGTGGCATCATAGCAGCCCATGGTCTGAAACCAGTAGACTGCTCTCGTGCGCCACCTCTTATATTGCGCCCCCTTAAAGGTAGGCGGTTTCAGATGCGCAGCAAAACCACTCGGAGTAAATTGCCTATAATCATGTTTTTGGATTGTTGGAAATATGAGCAAATTACTACGAGATTTAATCTGAATAAACAGGATATAAATCATGACCACAGCAGCAGAGATTAAACTAATCATGCGAACTAGCATAGCAGATGAACATATCACATCTAGGGCACATACTAGAAACATGAATTCTACCACGATCTCGAACAGGAAGGATAGAATCACATGCGGTGCAGCGGGTGCAGCACCGCCGGCGTTGATGTTGTCGCCCATGTCGTCGAGGATGAGGTTGCCGAGGTCGGGGAAGAAGTCGTCGTTCACGAAGTCGTCGCTGCCAGCAGTCGCGCGAGTGCGCTCCCCAAAAACCTGATTGCCTCTCTCCCGTACAGGATCACGAGAGGCGGGGTTCCGGAGGCCTGCTGTCCCTTCTCGCGGTGCATGACGGAAGGAGGGATGGAGAAGACTAGCTTGGCGGCGCAATGATCTAGAACGGTGATGAGAAACCATACGAAGCGGCGGCTAGGGTAGACGTCTGCCTGACTATATATTGCAGGCTGGGTAGGTCGTGGGAGTAAACCCCACGTCCGAGTCGTCATGATCCAAAAGAATCGGAAACGGTTCAGTAATTAACACGTCTGTTAATTATTAATTAATGACTCATTAATTTTCCATGCAGCAAAAATATAGACAACGTGCATAGCTCTGTCCTCGGCCCGGCTCAATCCCGCAACCCGCGGCGCGTCGTGACGAGGCGTGGCGTGGCGTGGCGAGGCGAGCGAGGAGGAGGAGGAGCGCGCGTGTAGGTCTCCTCTTCTCATGCTCATACAAGTGGTAGAAGAGCTCACCTTATAAAGAGGTGCAACTCTCTCTCAACTTCCAAGGTGGGACTAAACTTTAGCCTCACTCACTCCACTCACATGTGTGCATGAATGGGCCAAGAGAATTTCAGAATTTTAGTTGGGCTTTGGGCCAAAGGCCTACTAGCAAAATTCCAACAATCCCCCACAAAGTCTCATTGGCACATCTCATCATTTAGTTCCAAAACATTGTTTTATATATCGGTGTTTAGTGGAGACTGTGAAGTTGAACTTCCACTTAGAAATTTATGCTACACTAGATCACAACTTGAATAGTGGACTATGCCTTGAACTACAAGTTTTCTGTGAAACTAGTTTCACACAAATTCTTGACCGATACTGGGCTGCCGCAAGGCTTCCCCGCGGGTGGAGCGTATACATCATACTCCAGGGCCTTTCATGAATTTATTAGAGAACACCCAATTCTCACAGACTGCGACGTTGACAGTCAAATTCATATAGGTGTGTTCCTCAGAAGATGTTCTGCAGGACAACATCTCTGCTTACCCGAATAAGCCACTTGGAACACATTAAGATAAGTATCAACCTTCCATGCAGATCAGGAGAGTATTGCATCTTCACGGAGTGGGATAATCAATATAGGGATACTCTCCTCCTAGCTGACCAACAGCTTGTCTCCCACTTCTACTTCACGGGATCTTCGATCACATAGAGTGGGTTACCACTATGGACAACTCATGCGGTGGGTCTCAAACCCATCTTCATCGATGCATTATCTATCACATTACGTGATAGACCCTTTGTGAAGGGATCTGCCAAGTTTTTCAACGTTTGGATATAATCCAACGTAATAACTCCGGAGTTCCTCAATTTTCTGACAGATTTTAATCCCCTCTTCACATGCCTTGAGGACTTCATATTGTCCTTAGAACTGTTTATCTTGACGATCACAGTTTGATTATCACAGTTCATCAGGATAGGGGGTATTGGTTTTTCAACCATAGGTAAGTCCAACAAGAGTTCACGAAGCCACTCTGCTTCAACAATGGCAGTGTCTAATGCTGTGAGTTCTCCTTCCATAGTTGACCTCGTTAAGATGGTCTGCTTGCAAGACTTCCAGGAAACAGCGCCACCACCAAGTGTAAAAACATAACCACTTGTGGCCTTAATCTCATCAGCATCAGATATCCAGTTTGAGTCACTATAACCCTCCAGTACCCTTGGATACCCGGTGTAGTGAATCCCATAGCTCGCGGTGCCTTTCAAATAGCGCATAACTCTCTCAAGCGCATGCCAATGATCATCTCCCGGTTTTGACACAAACCGACTCAGCTTGCTCACAGCAAAAGAGATGTCAGGCCTCGTGGCACTCGCCAAATACATAAGCGAGCCAATAATCTGAGAATACCTCAGTTGATCTCTAGCAATCCGTCGATTCTTTCGAAGCAACACACTAGCATCATATGGAGTTGGAGAAGGCGTGCAGTCGCTATACCCAAACGACTCAAGACCTTTTCCACATAATGAGACTGAAGCAGTGTGATCCCACCATTCTCATCTCTCAACAGCTTGATGTTTAAGATAACATCAGCTACTCCTAGATCCTTCATCTCAAAACAGCGAGATAAGAAATCCTTAACCTCCTTGATTAAATCAAGTTTGGTTCCAAAGATCAATATGTCGTCGACATACAGACAAAGAATAACTCCTTCGCCCCCACCATAGCGATAGTACACGCACTTGTCACCATCGTTTACTACAAAGCCGGCAGCAGTTAATATTCTTTCGAACTTCTCATGCCATTCCTTAGGAGCTTGTTTAAGGCCATATAAAGACTTTAATAACTTGCACACCTTTCCTTCCTGACCAGGTACTACAAAACCATCTGGCTGATCCATGTAAATTTCCTCCTTCAACTCTCCATTAAGGAAAGCCGTCTTAACGTCCATTTGATGGACGAGAAGACCATGTGAGGCAGCCAGTGATAGTAGCACCCGAATTGTGGTCAGTCTGGCCACGGGTGAGTAAGTATCAAAGAAGTCTTCACCTTCTTTCTGGGTATAACCCTTGGCCACAAGCCGTGCCTTGTACTTTTCAATCGTACCATCAGGTCTAAGCTTCTTCTTGAACACCCACTTACATCCTACAGGTTTGCACCCATATGGACAGCCAGTGATCTCCCAGGTACCGTTAGCTAAGATGGAATCCATCTCGCTACGTATAGCTTCCTTCCAGTAGCCAGCATCGGGAGATGCATAGGCTTTTGAAATAGTCCTGGGTGTGTCATCCACGAGGTACACAATGAAATCATCACCAAAAGACTTTGCAGTCCTCTGTCTCTTACTCCTCACAGGAGTTCCATTGTTACCCTCAACAGGATTCTCAACGTGTTCCATCGCAATGGTGGGTTCAGGAATTACAGTGAATTCCTCACTAGATGGAGTAGGTATCTCCTGATTTGATGAACTCGACATATCCTTCATAGGAAATATGTCCTCAAAGAAAGTTGCATCATTTGATTCCATAATCGTACCAACATGCATGTCGGATACCTCAGATTTTATTATCAAAAATCTATAGCCGATGCTATGAAAAGCATAGCCCAGAAGAACACAATCCACGGTTTTTGGTCCAAGCTTGCGCTTCTTGGGAATTGGTATATTGACTTTCGCCAAACAACCCCAAGTACGTAGGTAAGAGAATTCAACCTTTTCCTTTCCCATTCCTCAAATGGAGTTATGGTCTTATGCTTTGTGGGAACTCGGTTTAGGACATGACACACAGTCATTAGCGCCTCCCCCCACCATTCCTTGGATAGACCCGAAGTGTCTAACATGGTGTTAACCATATCAGTTAGAGTTCGGTTCTTTCTTTCGGCTACCCCATTTGACTGGGGTGAGTAGGGAGGCGTCCTCTCATGGATTATACCATGTTCCGCACAAACAGATCAAATTCATTGGAAAAATACTCTCCACCACGATCGGACCTAAGTCGTTTAATTTTTCGATCAAGTTGGTTCTCTGCCTCAACTTTATAGTTTTTAAAGAAAGTCAAAGCCTCATCTTTTGATTTCAGAAGATACACATAACAATATCTAGTGGAGTCATCAATCAACGTCATGAAGTATCTCTTTCCACCTTTTGTCAACACGCCATTCATCTCACAAAGATTAGAATGTATAAGCTCTAGTGGCGCCAAGTCTCTTGCCTCTGCAGTCTTATGGGACTTGCGAGGTTGCTTAGCTTGCACAGATACTTGGCACTTGGAGCCTTTGACAGTAGAGATTTTCAGAATTAAATTCATATTGGCTAACCGCGTCATGCAACCAAAGTTAATATGACAGAGTCGTGAATGCCAAATATCAGACTCATTATTGTGGCAAACATTGTTAATAACTTTAGTGCAAATATCTAACAAAGATAGGCGGAACAAGCCTCCGCAATCATAGCCTTTTTCAACAAATTGTCCACACTTAGAAATTACAACTTTATTGGATTCGAAAACCGACTTAAAACAATCTCGACATAAACGGGAACCGCTAACGAGATTTTTATTGATGGACGGCACATGATGAACGTTCTTCAGACACAAAGTCTTCCCCAAAGTAAACTTCAGATCGACCGTACCAACACCTCGAACGATGGCATGTGATCCATTCCCCATCAGCACGGGTGAAGTCCCTGTTGCCTGGTAAGAAGAAAACATGGAGGCGTCAGCACAAACATGTACATTGGCACCGGTGTCAATTAACCAATCAGGGGATTGAAATACTGAAAGGATGGTAGGAAAAATACCGTACCCTGATTCCTTCATATCAGTATCACCGATGACAACATTAGCGGACTTGCCGCTCTTCTCATGTTCACGCTCCTCAAAGCGGTTAGGACACTTTGGAGCCCAGTGATTAGGATCACCGCAGACATGGCAAAGTCCCTTCCCCTTCTTATGAGAATTCTTCTTGAAGTTGGTAGAATGTGATGGCTTGTTCTTTGTATCAAACTTGCCTTTGCCCTGAGTTTTGTTCTTATTGTTTTTGTACTTGTTGGGCTGGGAGTTCTTCTTTTGTACCATGTGGGCACTAGAACCTCCCTCAGCAACTCGAGCACGTGTGTCCTTTGCTCTCGCCTTCTCTTCAACATCAAGAGTACCAATGAGATCCACAACGGAAAACTCCTGCCTCTTGTGTTTCAGGGAAGTAGCAAAATTGTTCCACGAAGGTGGAAGCTTGGCAATGATGCCTCGGGTAACAAATTTGTTCGGCAACACACACTTAAAGTACTCAAGTTCTTTTGCGAGCGACTGTATCTCATGAGCCTGCTGTACAACAGGGCGCTCATCAGTCATCTTGTATTCATAGAAATGCTCCATGACGTACAATTCGCTGCCGGCGTCCGAGGCACCAAACTTGGCCTCGAGCGCAGCCCACATGTCCTTGCCGTTGTCAAACGACATATAAGAATCCACAATGGAGTCATCAAGAACACTCAGAAGAGCGCCTTTAAAGAGGGTATCGATCTTCTCAAAAGCTTCCAGCTGTGCTGGATTAAGATCGCCCTCAGGCTTGCCCTTGGTGGCATCATAGCAGCCCATGGACTGAAACCAGTAGACTGCTCTCATGCGCCACCTCTTATATTGGGCCCCCTTAAAGGTAGGCGGTTTCAGATGCGCAGCAAAACCACTCGGAGTAAATTGCCTATAATCAGGTTTTTGGATTGTTGGAAATATGAGCAAATTACTACGAGATTTAATCCGAATAAACAGGATATAAATCATGACCACAGCAGCAGAGATTAAACTAATCATGTGAACTAGCATAGCAGATGAACATATCACATCTAGGGCACATACTAGAAACATGAATTCTACCACGATCTCGAACAGGAAGGATAGAATCACATGCGGTGCAGCGGGTGCAGCACCGCCGGTGTTGATGTTGTCGCCCATGTCGTCGAGGATGAGGTTGCCGAGGTCGGGGAAGAAGTCGTCGTTCACGAAGTCGTCGCTGCCAGCAGTCGCGCGAGTGCGCTCCCCAAAAACCTGATCGCCTCTCTCCCGTACAGGATCACGAGAAGCGGGGTTCCGGAGGCCTGCTGTCCCTTCTCGCGGTGCACGACGGAAGGAGGGATGGAGAAGACTAGCTTGGAGGCGCAATGATCTGGAACGGTGATGAGAAACCATACGATGCGGCGGCTAGGGTAGACGTCTGCCTGACTATATATTGCAGGCCGGGTAGGTCGTGGGAGTAAACCCCACGTCTGAGTCGTCACGATCCAAAAGAATCGGAAACGGTTCAGTAATTAACACGTCTGTTAATTATTAATTAATGACTCATTAATTTTCCCATGCAGCAAAAATATAGACAACGTGCATAGCTCTGTCCTCGGCCCGGCTCAATCCCGCAACCCGCGGCGCGTCGTGACGAGGCGTGGCGTGGCGAGGCGAGCGAGGAGGAGGAGGAGCATGCGTTAGGTCTCCTCTTCTCATGCTCATACAAGTGTTAGAAGAGCTCACCTTATAAAGAGGTGCAACTCTCTCTCAACTTCCAAGGTGGGACTAAACTTTAGCCTCACTCACTCCACTCACATGTGTGCATGAATGGGCCAAGAGAATTTCAGAATTTTAGTTGGGCTTTGGGCCAAAGGCCTACTAGCAAAATTCCAACAATCCCCCACAAAGTCTCATTGGCACATCTCATCATTTAGTTCCAAAACATTGTTTTATATATCGGTGCTTAGTAGAGACTGTGAAGTAGAACTTCCACTTAGAAATTAATGCTACACTAGATCACAACTTGAATAGTGGACTATGCCTTGAACTACAAGTTTTCTGCGAAACTAGTTTCACAAAAATTCTTGACCGATACTGGGCTGCCGCAAGGATTCCCTGCGGGTGGAGCGTATACGTCATACTCGAGGGCCTTTCATGAATTTATTAGAGAACACCCAATTCTCACAGACTGCGACGTTGACAGTGAAATTCATATAGGTGTGTTCCTCAGAAGATGTTCTGCAGGACAACATCTCTGCTTACCCGAATAAGCCACTTGGAACACATTAAGATAAGTATCAACCTTCCATGCAGATTAGGAGAGTATTGCATCTTCACGGAGTGGGATAATCAATATAGGGATACTCTCCTCCTAGCTGACCAACAGCTTGTCTCCCACTTCTACTTCACGGGATCTTCGATCACATAGAGTGGGTTACCACTATGGACAACTCATGCGGTGGGTCTCAAACCCATCTTCATCGATGCATTATCTATCACATTACGTGATAGACCCTTTGTGAAGGGATCTGCCAAGTTTTTCGACGTTTGGATATAATCCAACGTAATAACTCCGGAGTTCCTCAATTTTCTGACAGATTTTAATCTCCTCTTCACACGCCTTGAGGACTTCATATTGTCCTTAGAACTGTTTATCTTGACGATCACAGTTTGATTATCACAGTTCATCGGGATAGGGGGTATTGGTTTTTCAACCATAGGTAAGTCCATCAAGAGTTCATGAAGCCACTCTTCTTCAACAATGGCAGTGTCTAATGCTGTGAGTTCTCCTTCCATAGTTGACCTAGTTAAGATGGTCTGCTTGCAAGACTTCCAGGAAACAGCGCCACCACCAAGTGTAAAAACATAACCACTTGTGGCCTTAATCTCATCAGCATCAGATATCCAGTTTGAGTCACTATAACCCTCCAGTACCCTTGGATACCCGGTGTAGTGAATCCCATAGCTCGCGGTGCCTTTCAAATAGTGCATAACTCTCTCAAGCGCATGCCAATGATCATCTCCCGGTTTTGACACAAAACGACTCAGCTTGCTCACAGCAAAAGAGATGTCAGGCATCGTGGCACTCGCCAAATACATAAGCGAGCCAATAATCTGAGAATACCTCAGTTGATCTCTAGCAATCCGTCGATTCTTTCGAAGCAACACACTAGCATCATATGGAGTTGGAGAAGGCGTGCAGTCGCTATACCCAAACGACTCAAGACCTTTTCCACATAATGAGACTGAAGCAGTGTGATCCCACCATTCTCATCTCTCAACAGCTTGATGTTTAAGATAACATCAGCTACTCCTAGATCCTTCATCTCAAAACAACGAGATAAGAAATCCTTAACCTCCTTGATTAAATCAAGTTTGGTTCCAAAGATCAATATGTCGTCGACATACAGACAAAGAATAACTCCTTCGCCCCCACCATAGCGATAGTACACGCACTTGTCACCATCGTTTACTACAAAGCCGGCAGCAGTTAATATTCTTTCGAACTTCTCATGCCATTCCTTAGGAGCTTGTTTAAGGCCATATAAAGACTTTAATAACTTGCACACCTTTCCTTCCTGACCAGGTACTACAAAACCATCTGGCTGATCCATGTAAATTTCCTCCTTCAACTCTCCATTAAGGAAAGCCGTCTTAACGTCCATTTGATGGACGAGAAGACCATGTGAGGCAGCCAGTGATAGTAGCACCCGAATTGTGGTCAGTCTAGCCACGGGTGAGTAAGTATCAAAGAAGTCTTCACCTTCTTTCTGGGTATAACCCTTGGCCACAAGCCGTGCCTTGTACTTTTCAATCGTACCATCAGGTCTAAGCTTCTTCTTGAACACCCACTTACATCCTACAGGTTTGCACCCATATGGACGGTCAATGATCTCCCAGGTACCGTTAGCTAAGATGGAATCCATCTCGCTACGTACAGCTTCCTTCCAGTAGTCAGCATCAGGAGATGCATAGGCTTTTGAAATAGTCCTGGGTGTGTCATCCACGAGGTACACAATGAAATCATCACCAAAAGACTTTGCAGTCCTCTGTCTCTTACTCCTCACAGGAGTTCCATTGTTACCCTCAACAGGATTCTCAACGTGTTCCATCGCAATGGTGGGTTCAGGAATTACAGTGAATTCCTCACTAGATGGAGTAGGTATCTCCTGATTTGATGAACTCGACATATCCTTCATAGGAAATATGTCGTCAAAGAAAGTTGCATCATTTGATTCCATAATCGTACCAACATGCATGTCGGATACCTTAGATTTTATTATCAAAAATCTATAGCCGATGCTATGAAAATCATAGCCCAGAAGAACACAATCCACGGTTTTTGGTCCAAGCTTGTGCTTCTTGGGAATTGGTATATTGACTTTCGCCAAACAACCCCAAGTACGTAGGTAAGAGAGTTTCAACCTTTTCCTTTCCCATTCCTCAAATGGAGTTATGGTCTTATGCTTTGTTGGAACTCGGTTTAGGACATGACATGCAGTCATTAGCGCCTCCCCCCACCATTCCTTGGATAGACCCGAAGTGTCTAACATGGTGTTAACCATATCAGTTAGAGTTCGGTTCTTTCTTTCGGCTACCCCATTTGACTGGGGTGAGTAGGGAGGCGTCCTCTCATGGATTATACCATGTTCCGCACAAATAGATCAAATTCATTGGAAAAATACTCTCCACCAGGATCGGACCTAAGTCGTTTAATTTTTCGACCAAGTTGGTTCTCTGCCTCAGCTTTATAGTTTTTAAAGAAAGTCAAAGCCTCATCTTTTGATTTCAGAAGATACACATAACAATATCTAGTGGAGTCATCAATCAACGTCATGAAGTATCTCTTTCCACCTTTTGTCAACACGCCATTCATCT
This sequence comes from Triticum dicoccoides, assembly GCF_002162155.2. Taxonomy (NCBI): domain Eukaryota; kingdom Viridiplantae; phylum Streptophyta; class Magnoliopsida; order Poales; family Poaceae; genus Triticum; species Triticum dicoccoides. Next base: position 592,501,436 of record NC_041386.1, on the reverse strand, counting down.
CACAAAGATCAGAATGTATAAGCTCTAGTGGCGCCAAGTCTCTTGCCTCTGCAGTCTTACGGGACTTGCGAGGTTACTTAGCTTGCACACATACTAGGCACTTGGAGCCTTTGACAGTAGAGATTTTCGGAATTAAATTCATATTGGCTAACCGCGTCATGCAACCAATGTTAATATGACAGAGTCGTGAATGCCAAATATCAGACTCATTATTGTGGCAAACATTATTAATAACTTTAGTGCAAATATCTGACAAAGATAGGTGGAACAAGCCTCCGCACTCATAGCCTTTTCCAACAAATTGTCCACACTTAGAAATTACAACTTTATTCGATTCGAAAACCGACTTAAAACAATCTCGACATAAACGGGAACCGCTAACGAGATTTTTATTGATGGATGGCACATGATGAACGTTCTTCAGACACACAGTCTTCCCCAAAGTAAACTTCAGATTGACCGTACCAACACCTCGAATGATGGCATGTGATCCGTTCCCCATCAGCACGGGTGAAGTCCCTGTTGCCTGGTAAGAAGAAAACGTGGAGGCGTCAGCACAAACATGTACATTGGCACCGGTGTCAATTAACCAATCAGGGGATTGAAATACTGAAAGGATGGTAGGAAAAATACCGTACCCTGATTCCTTCATATCAGTATCACCGATGACAACATTAGCGGACTTGCCGCTCTTCTCATGTTCGCGCTCCCCAAAGCGGTTAGGACACTTTGGAGCCCAGTGATTAGGATCACCGCAGACATGGCAAAGTCCCTTCCCCTTCTTATGAGAATTCTTCTTGAAGTTGCTAGAATGTGATGGCTTGTTCTTTGTATCAAACTTGCCTTTGCCCTGAGTTTTGTTCTTATTGTTTTTGTACTTGTTGGGCTGGGAGTTCTTCTTCTGTACCATGTGGGCACTAGAACCTCCCTCAGCAACTCGAGCACGTGTGTCCTTTGCTCTCGCCTTCTCTTCAACATCAAGAGTACCAATGAGATCCGCAACGGAAAACTCCTGTCTCTTGTGTTTCAGGGAAGTAGCAAAATTGTTCCATGAAGGTGGAAGCTTGGCAATGATGCCTCGGGCAACAAATTTGTCCGGCAACACACACTTGAAGTACTCAAGTTCTTTTGCGAGCGACTGTATCTCATGAGCCTGCTATACAACAGGGCGCTCATCAGTCATCTTGTAGTCATAGAATTGCCCCATGACGTACAACTCGCTGCCGGCGTCCGAGGCACCAAACTTGGCCTCGAGCGCAGCCCACATGTCCTTGCCGTTGTCAAACGACATATAAGAATCCACAATGGAGTCATCAAGAACACTCAGAAGAGCGCCTTTAAAGAGGGTATCGATCTTCTCAAAAGCTTCCAGCTGTGCTGGATTAAGATCGCCCTCAGGCTTGCCCTTGGTGGCATCATAGCAGCCCATGGTCTGAAACCAGTAGACTGCTCTCGTGCGCCACCTCTTATATTGCGCCCCCTTAAAGGTAGGCGGTTTCAGATGCGCAGCAAAACCACTCGGAGTAAATTGCCTATAATCAGTTTTTTGGATTGTTGGAAATATGAGCAAATTACTACGAGATTTAATCTGAATAAACAGGATATAAATCATGACCACAGCAGCAGAGATTAAACTAATCATGCGAACTAGCATAGCAGATGAACATATCACATCTAGGGCACATACTAGAAACATGAATTCTACCACGATCTCGAACAGGAAGGATAGAATCACATGCGGTGCAGCGGGTGCAGCACCGCCGGCGTTGATGTTGTCGCCCATGTCGTCGAGGATGAGGTTGCCGAGGTCGGGGAAGAAGTCGTCGTTCACGAAGTCGTCGCTGCCAGCAGTCACGCGAGTGCGCTCCCCAAAAATCTGATTGCCTCTCTCCCGTACAGGATCACGAGAGGCGGGGTTCCGGAGGCCTGCTGTCCCTTCTCGCGGTGCACGACGGAAGGAGGGATGGAGAAGACTAGCTTGGCGGCGCAATGATCTAGAACGGTGATGAGAAACCATACGAAGCGGCGGCTAGGGTAGACGTCTGCCTGACTATATATTGCAGGCTGGGTAGGTCGTGGGAGTAAACCCCACGTCCGAGTCGTCATGATCCAAAAGAATTGGAAACGGTTCAGTAATTAACACGTCTGTTAATTATTAATTAATGACTCATTAATTTTCCATGCAGCAAAAATATAGACAACGTGCATAGCTCTGTCCTCGGCCCGGCTCAATCCCGCAACCCGCGGCGCGTCGTGACGAGGCGTGGCGTGGCGAGGCGAGCGAGGAGGAGGAGGAGCGCGCGTGTAGGTCTCCTCTTCTCATGCTCATACAAGTGGTAGAAGAGCTCACCTTATAAAGAGGTGCAACTCTCTCTCAACTTCCAAGGTGGGACTAAACTTTAGCCTCACTCACTCCACTCACATGTGTGCATGAATGGGCCAAGAGAATTTCAGAATTTTAGTTGGGCTTTGGGCCAAAGGCCTACTAGCAAAATTCCAACAATCCCCCACAAAATCTCATTGGCACATCTCATCATTTAGTTCCAAAATATTGTTTTATATATCGGTGTTTAGTGGAGACTGTGAAGTTGAACTTCCACTTAGAAATTTATGCTACACTAGATCACAACTTGAATAGTGGACTATGCCTTGAACTACAAGTTTTTTGTGAAACTAGTTTCACACAAATTCTTGACCGATACTGGGCTGTCGCAAGGCTTCCCCGCGGGTGGAGCGTATACATCATACTCCAGGGCCTTTCATGAATTTATTAGAGAACACCCAATTCTCACAGACTGCGACGTTGACAGTCAAATTCATATAGGTGTGTTCCTCAGAAGATGTTCTGCAGGACAACATCTCTGCTTACCCAAATAAGCCACTTGGAACACATTAAGATAAGTATCAACCTTCCATGCAGATCAGGAGAGTATTGCATCTTCACGGAGTGGGATAATCAATATAGGGATACTCTCCTCCTAGCTGACCAACAGCTTGTCTCCCACTTCTACTTCACGGGATCTTCGATCACATAGAGTGGGTTACCACTATGGACAACTCATGCGGTGGGTCTCAAACCCATCTTCATCGATGCATTATCTATCACATTACGTGATAGACCCTTTGTGAAGGGATCTGCCAAGTTTTTCAACGTTTGGATATAATCCAACGTAATAACTCCGGAGTTCCTCAATTTTCTGACAGATTTTAATCCCCTCTTCACATGCCTTGAGGACTTCATATTATCCTTAGAACTGTTTATCTTGACGATCACAGTTTGATTATCACAGTTCATCAGGATAGGGGGTATTGGTTTTTCAACCATAGGTAAGTCCAACAAGAGTTCACGAAGCCACTCTGCTTCAACAATGGCAGTGTCTAATGCTGTGAGTTCTCCTTCCATAGTTGACCTCGTTAAGATGGTCTGCTTGCAAGACTTCCAGGAAACAGCGCCACCACCAAGTGTAAAAACATAACCACTTGTGGCCTTAATCTCATCAGCATCAGATATCCAGTTTGAGTCACTATAACCCTCTAGTACCCTTGGATACCCGGTGTAGTGAATCCCATAGCTCGCGGTGCCTTTCAAATAGCGCATAACTCTCTCAAGCGCATGCCAATGATCATCTCCCGGTTTTGACACAAACCGACTCAGCTTGCTCACAGCAAAAGAGATGTCAGGCCTCGTGGCACTCGCCAAATACATAAGCGAGCCAATAATCTGAGAATACCTCAGTTGATCTCTAGCAATCCGTCGATTCTTTCGAAGCAACACAATAGCATCATATGGAGTTGGAGAAGGCGTGCAGTCGCTATACCCAAACGACTCAAGACCTTTTCCACATAATGAGACTGAAGCAGTGTGATCCCACCATTCTCATCTCTCAACAGCTTGATGTTTAAGATAACATCAGCAACTCCTAGATCCTTCATCTCAAAACAGCGAGATAAGAAATCCTTAACCTCCTTGATTAAATCAAGTTTGGTTCCAAAGATCAATATGTCATCGACATACAGACAAAGAATAACTCCTTCGCCCCCACCATAGCGATAGTACACGCACTTGTCACCATCGTTTACTACAAAGCCGGCAGCAGTTAATATTCTTTCGAACTTCTCATGCCATTCCTTAGGAGCTTGTTTAAGGCCATATAAAGACTTTAATAACTTGCACACCTTTCCTTCCTGACCAGGTACTACAAAACCATCTGGCTGATCCATGTAAATTTCCTCCTTCAACTCTCCATTAAGGAAAGCCGTCTTAACGTCCATTTGATGGACGAGAAGACCATGTGAGGCAGCCAGTGATAGTAGCACCCGAATTGTGGTCAGTCTGGCCACGGGTGAGTAAGTATCAAAGAAGTCTTCACCTTCTTTCTGGGTATAACCCTTGGCCACAAGCCGTGCCTTGTACTTTTCAATCGTACCATCAGGTCTAAGCTTCTTCTTGAACACCCACTTACATCCTACAGGTTTGCACCCATATGGACAGTCAGTGATCTCCCAGGTACCGTTAGCTAAGATGGAATCCATCTCGCTACGTACAGCTTCCTTCCAGTAGCCAGCATCAGGAGATGCATAGGCTTTTGAAATAGTCCTGGGTGTGTCATCCACGAGGTACACAATGAAATCATCACCAAAAGACTTTGCAGTCCTCTGTCTCTTACTCCTCACAGGAGTTCCATTGTTACCCTCAACAGGATTCTCAACGTGTTCCATCGCAATGGTGGGTTCAGGAATTATAGTGAATTCCTCACTAGATGGAGTAGGTATCTCCTGATTTGATGAACTCGACATATCCTTCATAGGAAATATGTCCTCAAAGAAAGTTGCATCATTTGATTCCATAATCGTACCAACATGCATGTCGGATACCTCAGATTTTATTATCAAAAATCTATAGCCGATGCTATGAAAAGCATAGCCCAGAAGAACACAATCCACGGTTTTTGGTCCAAGCTTGCGCTTCTTGGGAATTGGTATATTGACTTTCGCCAAACAACCCCAAGTATGTAGGTAAGTATTGGGGAGTTGTATAATCTCATAGTCATAGGAACATGTATAAGTCATGAAGAAAGCAATAGCAACATACTAAACGATCGGGTGCTAAGCTAATGGAATGGGTCATGTCAATCAGATCATTCACCTAATGATGTGATCCCGTTAATCAAATAACAACTCCTTGTTCATGGTTAGGAAACATAACCATCTTTGATTAACGAGCTAGTCAAGTAGAGGCATACTAGTGACACTCTGTTTGTCTATGTATTCACACATGTATTATGTTTCCGGTTAATACAATTCTAGCATGAATAATAAACATTTATCATGATATAAGGAAATAAATAATAACTTTATTATTGCCTCTAGGGCATATTTCCTTCAGTCTCCCACTTGCACTAGAGTCAAAAATCTAGATTACACAGTAATGATTCTAACACCCATGGAGCCTTGGTGTTGATCATGTTTTGCTCGTGGAAGAGGCTTAGTCAACGGGTCTGCAACATTCAGATCCGTATGTATCTTGCAAATCTCTATGTCTCCCACCTGGACTAGATCCCGGATGGAATTGAAGCGTCTCTTGATGTGCTTGGTTCTCTTGTGAAATCTGGATTCCTTTGCCAAGGCAATTGCACCAGTATTGTCACAAAAGATTTTCATTGGACCCGATGCACTAGGTATGACACCTAGATCGGATATGAACTCCTTCATCCAGACTCCTTCATTTGCTGCTTCCGAAGCATCTATGTACTCCGCTTCACATGTAGATCCCGCTACAACGCTTTGTTTAGAACTGCACCAACTGACAGCTCCACCGTTTAATGTAAACACGTATCCGATTTGCGATTTAGAATCGTCTGGATTAGTGTCAAAGCTTGCATCAACGTAACCTTTTACGATGAGCTCTTTGTCACCTCCATATATGAGAAACATATCCTTAGTCCTTTTTAGGTATTTCAGGATGTTCTTGACCGATGTCCAGTGATCCACTCCTGGATCACTTTGGTACCTCCCCGCTAGACTTATAGCAAGACACATATCAGGTCTGGTACACAGCATTGCATACATGATAGAGCCTATGGCTGAAGCATAGGGAACGTCTTTCATTTTCTCTCTATCTTCTGCAGTGGTCGGGCATTGAGTCTTGCTCAACTTCACACCTTGTAACACAGGCAAGAACCCTTTCTTTGCTTGATCCATTTTGAACTTCTTCAAAACTTTGTCAAGGTATGTGCTTTGTGAAAGTCCAATTAAGCGTCTTTATCTATCTCTATAGATCTTAATGCCTAATATGTAAGCAGCTTCATCGAGGTCTTTCATTGAAAAACTCTTATTCAAGTATCCCTTTATGCTATTAAGAAATTCTATATCATTTCCAATTAGTAATATGTCATCCACATATAATATCAGAAATGCTACAGAGCTCCCACTCACTTTCTTGTAAATGCAGGCTTCTCCAAAAGTCTGTATAAAACCAAATGCTTTGATCACACTATCAAAGCGTTTATTCCAACTCCGAGAGGCTTGCACCAGTCCATAAATGGATCGCTGGAGCTTGCACACTTTGTTAGCTCCCTTTGGATCGACAAAACCTTCTGGTTGCATCATATACAACTCTTCTTCCAGAAATCCATTCAGGAATGCAGTTTTGACATCCATCTACCAAATTTCATAATCATAAAATGCGGCAATTGCTAACATGATTCGGACAGACTTAAGCATCGCTACGGGTGAGAAGGTCTCATCGTAGTCAATTCCTTGAACTTGCCCTAAACCTTTTGCGACAAGTCAAGCTTTGTAGACAGTAATATTACCGTCAGCGTCAGTCTTCTTCTTGAAGATCCATTTATTCTCAATTGCTTGCCGATCATCGGGCAAGTCAACCAAAGTCCATGCTTTGTTCTCATACATGGATCCCATCTCAGATTTCATGGCTTCAAGCCATTTTGCAGAATCTGGGCTCACCATCACTTCTTCATAGTCCGTAGGTTCATCATGATCTAGTAGCATGACTTCCAGAACAGGATTACCGTACCACTCCGGCGCGGATCTCACTCTGGTTGATCTACGAGGTTCAGTAGTATCTTGTTCTGAAGTTTCATGATCATCATCATTAGCTTCCTCACTGACTGGTGTAGGTGTCACTGAAATAGTTTTCTGTGATGCACTACTTTCCAATAAGGTAGTAGGTACAGTTACCTCGTCAAGTTCTACTTTCCTCCCACTCAATTCTTTCGAGAGAAACTCCTTCTCCAGAAAGTTTCCGAACTTAGCAACAAAAGTCTTGCCTTCGGATCTGTGATAGAAGGTGTATCCAATAGTCTCCTTTGGATATCCTATGAAGACACACTTCTCCAATTTGGGTTCGAGCTTATCAGGTTGAAGCTTTTTCACATAAGCATCGCAGCCCCAAACTTTCAGAAATGACAACTTTGGTTTCTTGCCAAACCATAGTTCATAAGGCGTCGTCTCAACGGATTTTGATGGTGCCCTATTTAACGTGAATGCGGCCGTCTCCAAAGCATAACCCCAAAACGATAGCGGTAAATCAGTAAGAGACATCATAGATCGCACCATATCTAGTAAAGTACGATTACGATGTTCGGACACACCATTGCGCTGTGGTGTTCCGGGTGGCGTGAGTTGCGAAACTATTCCGCATTGTTTCAAATGTACACCAAACTTGTAACTCAAATATTCTCCTCCACGATCAGATCATAGAAACTTTATTTTCTTGTTACGATGATTTCCAACTTCACTCTGAAATTCTTTGAACTTTTCAAACGTTTCAGACTTATGTTTCATTAAGTAGATATACCCATATCTGCTTAAGTCATCTGTGAAGGTGAGAAAATAACGATATCCGCCACGAGCCTCAATATTCATCGGACCACATACATCTGTATGTATGATTTCCAACAAATCTGTTGCTCTCTCCATAGTACCGGAGAACGGTGTTTTAGTCATCTTGCCCATGAGGCACGGTTTGCAAGTACCAAGTGATTCATAATCAAGTGGTTCCAAAAGTCCATCAATATGGAGTTTCTTCATGCGCTTTACACCGATATGACCTAAATGGCAGTGCCACAAATAAGTTGCACTATCATTATCAACTCTGCATCTTTTGGCTTCAACACTATGAATATGTGTGTCACTACTATCGAGATTCAACAAAAATAGACCACTCTTTAAGGGTGCATGACCATAAAAGATATTACTCATATAAATAGAACAACCATTATTCTCAGATTTAAATGAATAACCGTCTCGCATCAAACAAGATCCAGATATAATGTTCATGCTTAACGCTAGCACCAAATAACAATTATTTAGGTCTAATATTAATCCCGAAGGTAGATGTAGAGGTAGCGTGCCGACTGCGATCACATCGACTTTGGAACCGTTTCCCACGCGCATCGTCACCTCGTCCTTAGCCAATCTTTGCTTAATCTGTAGTCCCTGTTTCGAGTTGCAAATATTAGCAACAGAACTAGTATCAAATACCCAGGTGCTACTGCGAGCATTAGTAAGGAACACATCAATAACATGTATATCACATATACCTTTGTTCACCTTGCCATCCTTCTTATCCGCCAAATACTTGGGGCAGTTCTGCTTTCAGTGACCAGTCTGCTTGCAGTAGAAGCACTCAGTTTCAGGCTTAGGTCCAGGTTTGGGTTTCTTCTCTTGAGCAGCAACTTGCTTGCCGTTCTTTTTGAAGTTCCCCTTCTTCTTCCCTTTGCCTTTTTTTAAACTAGTGGTCTTGTTGACCATCAACACTTGATGCTCCTTCTTGATTTCTACCTCCGCAGCTTTCAGCATTGCGAAGAGCTCGGAATAGTCTTATTCATCCCTTGCATATTATAGTTCATCACGAAGCTCTTGTAGCTTGGTGGCAGTGATTGGAGAATTCTGTCAATGACACAATCATCTGGAAGATCAACTCCCAATTGAATCAAGTGATTATTATACCCAGAAATTTTGAGTATATGCTCACTGACAGAACTGTTCTCCTCCATCTTGCAGCTATAGAACTTATTGGAGACTTCATATCTCTCAATCCGGGCATTTGCTTGAAATATTAACTTCAACTCCTGAAACATCTCATATGCTCCATGACGTTCAAAACGTCGTTGAAGTCCCAATTCTAAGCCGTAAAGCATGGCACACTGAACTATCGAGTAGTCATCAGCTTTGCTCTGCCAGACGTTCATAACATCTGGTGTTGCTCCAGCAGCAGGCCTGGCACCCAGCGGTGCTTCCAGGACGTAATTCTTCTGTGCAGCAATGAGGATAATCCTCAAGTTACGGACCCAGTCCGTGTAATTGCTACTATCATGTTTCAACTTTGCTTTCTCAAGGAATGCATTAAAATTCAACGGAACAACAACACGAGCCATCTATCTACAATCAAGCATAAACAAGCAAGATACTATCAGGTACTAAGTTTCATGATAAATTTAGGTTCAATTAATTTACTTAAAGAACTCCCACTTAGATAGACATCCCTCTAATCCTCTAAGTGATTACGTGATCCAAATCAACTAAACCATGTTCGATCATCACGTGAGATGGAGTAGTTTCATTGGTGAACATCACTATGTTGATCATATCTACTATAAGATTCACGCTCGACCTTTCGGTCTCTGTGTTCCGAGGCCATATCTGTATATGCTTGGCTCGTCAAGTATAACCTGAGTATTCCGCGTGTGCAACTGTTTTGCACCTGTTGTATTTGAACGTAGAGCCTATCACACCCGATCATCACGTGGTGTCTCAACACGAAGAACTTTCGCAACGGTGCATACTCAGGGAGAACACTTCTTGATAATTAGTGAGAGATCATCTTATAATGCTACCGTCAATCAAAGCAAGATAAGATGCATAAAAGATAAACATCACATGCAATCAATATAAGTGATATGATATGGCCATCATCATCTTGTGCTTGTGATCTCCATCTTCGAAGCACCGTCGTGATCACCATCGTCACCGGCGCGACACCTTGATCTCCATCGTAGCATCGTTGTCGTCTCGCCAATCTTATGCTTCCACAACTATCGCTACCGCTTAGTGATAAAGTAAAGCATTAAAGCGCGATTGCATTGCATTCAATAAAGCGACAACCATATGGCTCCTGCCAGTTGCCGATAACTCGGTTACAAAACATGATCATCTCATACAATAAAATTTAGCATCATGTCTTGACCATATCACATCACAACATGCCCTGCAAAAACAAGTTAGACGTCCTCTACTTTGTTGTTGCAAGTTTTACGTGGCTGCTACGGGCTTAAGCAAGAACCAATCTTACCTACACATCAAAACCACAACGATAGTTTGTCAAGTTGGTGCTATTTTAACCTTCGCAAGGACCGGGCGTAGCCACACTCGGTTCAACTAAAGTTGGAGAAACTGTCACCCGCAAGCCACCTATGTGCAAAGCACGTCGGGAGAACCGGTCTCGCGTAAGCGTACGCGTAATGTCGGTCCGGGCCGCTTCGTCCAACAATACCGCCGAACCAAAGTATGACATGCTGGTAAGTACTATGACTTATATCGCCCACAACTCACTTGTGTTCTACTCGTGCATATAACATCAACATATAAAACCTAGGCTCGGATGCCACTATTGGGGAACATAGTAATTTCAAAAATTTCCTACGCACACGCAAGATCATGGTGATGCATAGCAACGAGAGGGGAGAGTGTGATCTACGTACCCTTGTAGATCAACAACGGAAGAGTTTGGTTGATGTAGTCGTACATCTCCACGGCCCGATCGATCAAGCACCGAAACTACGGCACCTCCGAGTTCTAGCACACGTTCAGCTCGATGACGAAAGTGTCGGGGAAGAGTTCCGTCAGCACGACGGCGTGGTGACGATCTTGATGCACTACCGTCGTAGGGCTTCGCCTAAGCACAGCTACAATATTATCAAGGACTATGGTGGAAGGGGGCACCGCACACGGCTAAGAATATGATCACGTGGATCAACTTGTGTGTCAAGGGGTGCCCCTGCCCCCGTATATAAAGGATCAAGGGGAGGAGGCCGGCCGGCCCTCTATGGCGCGCCAAGGAGGAGTCCTCCTCCTAGTAGGAGTAGGACTCCTACTAGGAGGGGGAAAGAAGTGGGGAGGGAGAGGGAAAGGGGGGCGTCGCCCCCCCTCTCCTAGTCCAATTCAGACCAGGGGGACGAGGCGCGCGGCCCACCTTTGGCTGCCCCTCTTTCTCTCCACTAAGGCCCATATG